>NC_051411.1:39173284-39178284 GCF_015228065.2 Penaeus monodon
CGCGCTAGAGCAAAGCAGTACAAAATTGTATTATTTGGATATGGGCGTAGGATCTTCCCCTATCAGTGCCGGGATTGCCCGATATTGCCCCGGGTTGCGAAAAACCCAAAAAGATCTGCGCTCCGTCGTTCGAAGTAGGTGAATAACGAATTTTTCGTTTCTTCGGCTCCCTTTGGGCGGTGTGACCCGCGGTTCGTCCTTAAATTAAATGTAGGACTAGGGTTTAAGCTAAATCATTATTCGTTTAAAATCACACCTTTTTCTCACCCTCTTAAATCGCTTGCATGTTTTGGGTACCCCCCAAAGCGTTTGTGTGATTCGTAAAAATTCTATATCCTTCGGGAATTTTGCGAGCGCCCATTACAGATACGCAAAGAGAGGGGGGTTATTATTTTCCTGGCTCGAGTCGCTTCATATAACGGCTTTGGGGTATGGACCCCCCCGTTATTGGTTTTATTAAAGTCTACGTGAAAACTAAATGCCCTCGGCAGTTCATATTTCTACCCCGAAAGATTTGTTTGAAAAAAAATTGGGGCGAATTTTTTTTTCTGTCACCATTATTCTGCGAAACTTCTGTCCATATATTTTTTTGAATTCAATTGGTGTTAAAATAATCAAAATAGCTACATTGCTAATTTTTCTTCAGTTTTTTATAGTAACGCAATATTCTGTTTATGATTCTTCTCTGTGTGAGTCACTCGCTTTCCCCTCTTTAAAACGTTAGCTGTCACTCACACCCAAAACACACACACCCCCTCACTCACACACGCAGGACAAAAACCTGACCCTTTTTCTTAATAGGCTGGTTGCCTGTCCCCGGCCGCGTAAAGTTTTTTTTATCTCTTTGGCCCGCAATTTTTCCGTCGGTGACGAGTGTTTCGTACAAAATTTCCAAAAGTTACTCTATTCTTATCTGTGTGACGCCCCCTAGGGTTTTAAAAAAAAATCTTCGCGATCGCCACCCCCCCCCCCCACACCAACCAAAACCCCAAAACCCACCCCCCCCCACCACCCCCAAAAAAAAAAAAAAAAAAAACCCCCCCCCCCCCCCCCACCCCCCCCCCTACCCCCCCCACAACCCCCCCCCCAACACCCCCCCCCCCCCCCCCCCCCCCCCCCCTCCCCCCAAACCCACCTGGGGGCCCTGCAGATCCGGTCAACTCCGGGAACTCGTAGCGCGGTATGCCCCCCGAGATGCCCCCCCTCCCCCGCCCGTAATCCGACGAAGTTTCAGGACTGTGGACGGAGAAGGACTGGAAGGGAAATCTTGGGAGTGTGGACGGGGACCCGCCGAGTTAGGCCCGGGGCCCAGGATACGGGAGTCGGACGAATCCAATCGGAGGACCTGTGCGAGACTTTCGGGACGTTGAATATCGGGGACGAAAATTTAAAAACCAAAGGCCCCGGAGGATGGACAACATGGAGGCAGCCCAAAATTGCCCAGGCAACGCACGAGAAGAGACACCCCAATTAGGTCCCCTTAAGGCCCTCGGGCGGGGCCGAGTAGGGGGCCGAGAAATATAAATTTGGGGTAATTCTATTTTGTTCAGGAGTGGATAATTCTATTTCGTTACCATGGACCACTGGCTTTTCCCCACTGGATCCAAATGCCAAAAATAAGAACCACCCCTCGCGGGGCGGAGGTCAATTTTATATCTGACCTCGTTTGACCGGGGTTCGTGTAAAGACCCAGCGCGCTAAGGTCAGCCCAAGGTCAGCTCCGCCCTCTCCCCCCGGGCACTGACCCACTCCCCGGCGTTTTGCCCCTTTTTAAACAAGTCGTACGTCGCTAGCGTGTGTTCACCCCTTTACGTGTGTTTTTTTTTTTTTTTTTTTTTTTTACGGCTTGACTCTTTTTTCGGGATTTACCCCGAAGTATAAAACACAATGTTTAGTTATACGGGTTTTGGGCCGCCGGGGGTCCGGTCAGCTCCGGAGAGGCGGAGCTGACCTTAGTCGGGGGTACTTTAGCCGAACCCCCCGGGGGGGGCGAGAGTCCCTACCGCGTCGGGCTTCACACGAAATCCCGGTCAAACGAGGTCGATTAAAAAGTGCCTCCGCCCTCGCTGAGCGGGGGGGTTCTTATTTGGGACATTTTTATCCCCGTGGAAAACAGCCCGTGGGCCACTGGGAACAAAATAGATTATCCACATCCTGTAACAGAAATGAATTATCCACATCTTATACTCTCTCTCTCTCTCTCTCTTTCATCTCTATCTTTTTCTCTCTCCTCCTCTTTCTCTTTTTTCCTCCGTCTTCACTCTCTCTCTCTCTCTCTCTCTCTCCCCTCTCTCTCCCTTCTCCTCCCTTTTCTCTCCTTTCTCTCCTGTCTCTCTCTCTCTCTCTTTCCTCTCTGTCCCCCTCTCTCTGTCCTCTCTCTCTCTCTCTCTTCCCCTTCTCTCTCTTCCTCCTCTCTCTCTCCCCTCTCTCTCCTCTTCCCTTCTCTCTCTCTTTTCTCCTTCTCTTCCTCTCCCTTCTCTCTTCTCTCTCTCTCTCTCTCTCTCTCTCTCTTTCTCTTCTCTCTTCTGTCTCTGTCTCTCTCTCTGTCTCTTCCCCCGTCTCTTCCCCTTTTCTGTCTCTGTCTCTGTCTCTTCTCTTCTCTTCTCTTTTCTTCTTCTCTCTCCTCTCTCCTCTCTCTCTCTCTCTTCTCTTCTCTTTCTCTCTCTCTCATCTCTTTCTCTCTCTCTCATCTCTCTTTCTCTCTCTCTCACTCTCTCTTTCTCCTCTCTCTCCTCTCCTCTCCTCTTCTCTCCTTTCCCCCTCCTCTCTTTCTCTCTCCTCTTTCTCCTTTTTTCTTTCCCCCTCTTTTCTCCTCTTTCTCTCCCCTCTTCTTCTGCCCTTCTGTCTGTCTTCCTCTCCCGTCTGTCTTCCCTCTCTTGTCTTTCTTCCCTCTCCTCCTTTTCTGTTTTGTCCCCCTTTTTCTCTCTTTTTCTCTCTTCCTTTTCTCTCTCCTCGTCTTCTCCTCTCTCCTCTTTTCTCTTCTCTTCTTCTCTCTCTCTCTCTCTATCTCTCTCTTCTCTCTCTCCCCCTCTCCTCTCTCTTTTCTCTCTCCTTTTTCTCCCCTCTCTTCCCCCTTCTTCTCTCTCTCTCTCCCCCCCCCCCCCCCTCTCTCTCTCCTCTCTCTATCTCTCTCTCTCTCTCTCTCTCTCTCTCTCCCCCTCTCTCTTTTTCCCTCTCCTTCTCCCCTCTCTCTCTCTCTCTCTTCTCTCTCTCTCTCTCTCTCTCTCTCTCTTTCTCTTTTTTTTCTTTCTTCCTCTCCTTTTTCCCTCTCTCTCTCTTTCTCTTCCCCACCCTCTCTCTCTCTCTCTCCCCCTTTCCTCCCCTTCTCTCTCTCTCTCTTTTCTTTCTCCCCCCCTCCCCCTCTCCCCTTCCCCCCCCCCCCTCTCTTCTCTCTTCTTCTTCCCTTTTTCTCCCCCCTCTCTCTTCTCCCCTTCTTTCTCTCTCTCCCCCTCTCTTCCCCTTTTTTTCCTCTCTCCCTTTTTCTCTCTTTTTTTCTTTTTCTCCCCTCTCTTTTTTTCACTCCCTCTTTTCTCCTCCCTCCCCCCCTTCCCTTTTCTCTCTCTCTTCCCTCCTTCCCTCGTCTCCCCTCCCTTCCTCCTCTCTCCCCTCCTCTCTCCTTTTTCTCTCTCCCCTTTCTTCTCTCTCTCTTTCCTCCCTTTCCCCCTCCTCATCTCCCTCCTCTCTCCCCCTCTCTTTCTCTCTCTCCCCTCCCCTCTCTCTCCCCCTCTCCCCCTCTCTCCCCTCTCTCCCCCTCCTCTCTCTCTCTCTTCCCCCCCTCTCTCCTCTCCCCCTCTCTCTTTTCCCCTCTCTCTCCCTCTCTCTCTCTCCCTCTCTCTCTCTTCCCCTCCCTCCCCCCCCCTTTTCTCTTCCCCCCCCCCCTCTTCCCTCTCCTCTCTTCTCCTACCCCTCCTTTCCCCCCTCTCTTTCCCCTCTCTCCTCTCCTCTCTCTCTTTTTTTTTTTTTTTTTTTTTTTTTTTTTTCTTTCTTTTCTCTCCCCCTTCCCCCCCCTCTCTCTCTCTCTCTCTCCCCTCTCTCCCCCTCTCTCTTCTCTTCCCTCTCTACCTCTCTCTCTTTTCCCCTCCTCTCTCTCCTCCTTTCTCTCTTTTTTTCCCCCCTTTTTCTTCTCTTTCCCCCAAAAAAAAAAAGTTTTCTTTTTCCCCCCTCTTTTTTTCTGGTTTCCTTCTCGGCTTTCAAAATTCCTCTGTCTCATTTTTTTTTTCCAAACCCCACTTCTCTCCCTTTCTAATTTAAAAAAAAAATAAAAAATTTATCATATATTTTTTTTTTTTTTTTTTTTTTTTTTTTTTTTTTTTTTTTTGTTTTTTTGTTTTTTTTTTTTATTTTTTTTTTTTTTTTTTTGTTAAAATTTTTTTGAGTTTTTTTAGGGATGTTATGAGGGGAAGTGTTTTTGTTGTTGTGTGTTTTTTGGTTGTGTTTGGGGTTGTGGGGGGTGGTGGTGTTTTTGGTTGTTGGGGTACCCCGTTTTAACACTATAAAAATGTAAAAACAAACGACCCTTCCGAGAAAAACCCTCATTTGGTTTTCGTTTAGTTGGGTGTTGGTGTGGTTTTTTGGGTTTGTGGGGGTTTTGGTTTTGGGGTTTTTTTTTGTGGGATGGGTTTTCCCTGTGTGGGTTTGGTTTTAAATTTTGTGGGTGAAGTTTTATTGTGGGTTTAAAATTTTAAAATTATTGTATGTGTATAAATTTTTTGTGTTTTTTTTTTTTTGTGGTGGGTTTTTTGTGTGTTTTGGTTGGTTTTTGTGTGTGTTGGTTGGTGGTTGTTTTTTAAAAATTTTCCCAATTAATACCCCCCTATAAAGACACCCTATTTTAACATTCGGGTAACGGGCCCCAATTCGCGCGTAAAAGTTTTTTTTGTTTAGTTTTTTTTTTCCCGAGGATTTTTAAAAAGTGTGTTTAGGAAATTTATGGCGAAAAGAAGGGTTTGGGTTTTTTTTGTGGGTGGTTTTTTTTGTGGGTGGGTTGGGTTTTTTGTGGG
>NC_051411.1:39183284-39195784 GCF_015228065.2 Penaeus monodon
TCCTTGGGCGGACATAGCGAGAAGACAAAGAAAAAAATATATATTGCAATAAAATAGAAAACACTGAGAAGCTATTGAAGTCAGACACCAATGCATATTATTCTGTAGATCTTTTACAACTCCAATGTTAATATAACAAGTGCACTGTGCCTTTACTATCTATGCATTTGCCCATTACGTGATCCCGGTACAGAGCAACTGGTTGTACACCTGTTTCATTGTCTAATTACCGTGAAATTATATCGCTTTTCATTTATGCGTCTTCCCTTTTTATACGTTACACACCACTTGGTTAATGGGGATTGTTATAACGTAATGAAAAGTACGATAGTCCAGGTCAGCGATACAGTGACAACCGTAAGGTCATAATAGGATTATGCAATTTCGTGTAGTAGAAAGTGTGAACGAGTCATGGTGATTGCATAGTAAGAGCCACTCAGTAATCAAATAAACTGCATAAATATCTCAAGTTAGACTATAAGAAAAGAGCGCGTAAAACGAAATACTGCATTAGACAAGGAGATCAGCTAAAGGCTGAGAGAAACGAAAAAAAAAAAAAAAATGAAAACAAAAGAATTTTAAACCTAACCCCCTAAACCGCTTGTGATGAATGCCACATAAGTTGTTTAAGAGAAAACTTCTTTTCGCATAGATATTGTAAGAAAAAAAAAAATAGTCCGGCTTAAAAGCGAGTAAAATAAGTAAAGAAAATAAATAAGAGAACCTCCCCCCTCCTCGGTTTGAATTTGGCGGGCATCAGCAAACCTATCCTACGTCTTACGAGAAAGCGAAATAATCCATGAAAACAATACCCACCACCCACCCCAACCCATCCCTCGCAAACCCCCACCCCTTATATTAAAAAAAAAACCCTCTCACCCACCCCACCCTCCCCCCAAAAACAAGAAAAAATAAAGAAATAAGACCCTCCCCCCCCGACGAAGGGCGAGCGGCGGGGCGAGGCGATTCGAATCTGGCGGGCTTCCGGGGCGCCGTGCGTGTGGCCCCCGTGGACTGTTGTGGTGAATCCAACATGGCGGCCGTCGTCGTGTCCCTCTGAGCCGCTTCGCCAAGAGCAAATTCCCGTTTTCTTGCGACGATGCGCAGCGCCATGACGGAAATCTCCCTGTGAAAGTGACCGTGTGGTATATCTATGAGTATAGCGAGTGGCGGAGGAGCAGAGCGAGTGCCAGTGGCGGAGTCCGGGCCGCGCGAAGGGGGAAAGGCAAAGTGGTGTCAGACCATGAGAAGGAAAGGGAACTGAAAACTCTTCCTCCTCAGCTCGAAGGGAACTCGGCCTCCTCCTCCTCCACCTCCACCTCCTCCTCCACCTCCTCCTCCTCCACCTCCTCCTCGAGAAAGACCCCCTCCTGCGGGCGATGAGGGCGACTCCGGGGATCTAGACTTGGCGCAGAGATTGAAAGTCTTCCGTTCTTGGTGAGTCGGAGGAGGACACGCGGAGGCGCCTCTGCCTGTTATTTACACGGAAAAAAGGAATTTAAGACAAAACAAAAGACAAAAAACAAACCGTGGGGGGGAGGGGGGAGGGGGAGGAAAAAGATCCGTGAGAATCTGAGCAGAAATGTATACTTTTCTTTTCTTCTATCTCATTCTCAATCTCTCTCTCTTTCTCTTTCTCTTTCTCTTTCTCTTTCTCTCCTATACATGTCATTTATTTCGTGTTGTTTGGGTCGGGTCGGCCTTTCTTGTGTGTGTCTTGTGTCTCTCGGCGAGGAAATATTTAATGCTAACTCGGCCCTTGTGTTGTTTTTTGTTGCATTTAATGAGGTTTATTGAGGTTGTGTTGTTATTGCGGGGGGGGGGAGGGGGAAATTAGGCTCTTTTTCACTAATTTATCCGGTTTTCTTAGGGGGGAGGGGGGAGGGGAGGGGAGAAAAAATTGCGGTTATTCTGTGACAGTTTCTTTGACAGTAGCTGTTGTTGTAATTTTTTTTTTTTTTTTTTTTAATTGACGGGGGGGGTGAAAATAATCCGTGGGTTTTTGTAATGTTCCCGGGGAAAGGCTCGTGTCATTTTGGGCTTGCGTCCGGCGTCCGGGGAATTGTATTTGTGAGGGTATTCGGATTTCGAGAAGAAAATGTCCGTCGTTTGTTTATTAGCGTTTCCAGTTTCCGAGAAAAATATCCAAGTGTGTTATGCAGTTTCCCAGGAAAATCTCGTGTCACGCTGTCTAATCCGCAAGGATAGTCCCATTATTTATCATTTCAGGGAAAATATCCATCAATTATTATTAATATATTATCCAACATTATGCTTGATAATCATGGGTGTTGAATATGCCCCCCCCCCCCCTTTCCCACGCCCTGTTTGTGGGTGGATAATGGGTTAGGATTGTGTAAGAGGAGGAAAAAATGCAGCTGGATTAGGGTTTTTGTTTCTCGGGCATGTTAAAGTGGGTAGGGTCTATTTATCACTAGTGCATAGGCCTACATTATTTGTACGAGGATTGAATTGGTTGCCTTGTTGGTTTCGGTCGTTCCTCTGGGCTAGAGTTTGTAGCAAGGGATGTTTTGTGGAGTTTTTTTTCGTCAGATGGGCCTTTGGTTTTACACTAAGGATGTTAATGCAATTGCTAGGTTACAGCATTCATTCCCTGTATCTGAAATAGATTTCTTGGGTGTCCTAATCATTTTCAAGGCTTAGTTTACCATGCTGTGGTCTAGTAAAATGGGAAGTTGCTTAGTTGCTTTGTGAATAAGGGATTTTTTTTTTTTTTTTTTTTTTTTTTTTTGCTTTGTTTTTGTTTGTGGGGAAGACCCAGGCTAAAAGGGTGGTGTGTTTGTGGGACTGCTGCTTGTGTGTTTGTTTGGTTGAGTTTTGTGACTTTTTTTTTTGTTTGTTATGTCATTGTTTGCTTGGAAAAGGAGCAGATGGAGGTTTTAATTCCCCCACCCCCCCCATTTTTCTATTCTTAGTGGTGTTTGGGTCTTGGGGAAACCACACAGTTTTTTTTTTTATTATTGTTATTGTTGTTATATAAAAGTTATCTCCAGGGTATTTGTACAATGTTTGGGGGGGGGGGGTCATCCTGTTGTTTGTTTTTCTTATATAAAGATTGAAGGCATTCATCCATAAAACATAAATTTATACATTTTTTCTACAGCTGATTTATGCATTTGATCATAGTTTTGTTTTATTAGTGTTTTTTATTTTTTTTTAATTTTTTTTTTATTTTTTTTTATTTTTTTATTTATTTATTTTTTTAATACTTGAATATTGATCCTGTCAAATAGAAATACAGTTTAATAGTATCACTATTGATCATGGAATCATATTATACAAGGAATTTTAAATAAGAGTACTTAAAAACACAACAACCTTGAATGGGTATGAGAACTTTCTCTTCTGGTTGACAAGGTTTTGAAAGCCAAAGTAAAGTCCAGGATTATTTTGAAGTGGACTTAAATAATTTCTTTGAGATTCTTATTCTATAGAAATAGAAAATCGTTAATTTGTTTAGAAATCCAAAATTCTTTTGTTTACATTCTAAATAACTCAATCTATAGTCTGCTTTTTTAAAGATCACTTTTCGGGTGCTATTATTTGTAATAAAATTTTGGGGAAACATGTAAGGTTTGGGTTTTTTTTAAGGTGTTATAATTTTTCTTCACACCAGCTGCTGTGGATTTTGTTTACCATATAAATTTTTACTTTTGCTAGACTTACCTCATTATTGGACATGGTTTATTGCATACATGATGTTAGAGTTGGGTTAAAAAGGTTTGACAAACATTGCAAGAGATTTTTTCTTTGTTAACAATTAGATTACTTTTTTGAAAAAAGCATAAAACAAATTTATTTGTTTAAAAATGATTAATTAAATTTTTTTACAAAATCTTATATTGTTTGGGGTATTTAAAAAATATAAGTTTTATATTTTTGTGCAAATGTTTTAACCTTGTGCTTTTTGCAATTTATATATTATAAATTTTATATATATATATATAAATATTATAATATAATTAATATTATATTTAAATTAATTATTAAATCTAATTACAATTAACCAATTTAAAAAAAGTATGGTCCCTTTACTATATCCATGATTTCTCTCTCTCTCTTCTCTCTGTTTCCCTGTCTTTTTGTCTCGTCTCTGTCTCCTCTCCCCCCCCCTCTCTTTTTCTCTCTCCCCCCTTCTCTCTTCTCTCTCCCTCCCTCTCTCTTTTTTCTCTCCCTCTCTCTCTCTCTGTTCTTCTCTTTCTCCTCTTCCTGTCTCTGTTTTGTCTCTCCTCTCTCCTCTCTCTCTCTCCCTTCTCTCTCTGTCTCTCCCCGCTCTCCTCTCCCCGTCCCCCCCTCCCTCTCTCTCTCTCTCTCTCTTCTCTCTCTCTCTCTCTCTCTCTCTCTCTTCTCTCTTCTCTTCCCTCTCCCTCCCTCCCTCCCTCCCTCCCTCCTTTCCCCCCCTCCCTCCACCCTCCCCTTTTTCCCCCTTTCCCCTCCCCCCCTTTTCTCTCCCCCCCCCCCTCTTTCTCTCTCTCTCTCTTTCCTCCCCCCTCCCTCTTCTCTCTCTCTCCTCCCCCCTCTTTTTCTTCTTTCCCCCTCTCTCTCTCTCTCCCCCCTTCCCCCCTCTTCTCTCCCTCCTCTCTTCCTCCCCTCCCCTCTCCCTCCCTCTTCTCTCCTTCCCTCCCTCCCCTTTTCTCTTTTCCTCCCTCTTCCCCTCTCTCCCTCCCTCATTCTCTCTCTCCTCCCTCTTTTCTCTCTCTCCTCTCCTCTCTCTCCTCATTTCCCCTCTCTCTCTCTCTCCTCTCTCCTCCTCTCTCTCCCCTCCCCCTCCCCTCTCTCTCACACCCCCCACCCCCCCCCCCCCCCCACCCCCCCCCCCCCCCCCCCCCAATTTCTCTTCCCTCTCCTCTCCTCGTCTCCCTCTTCTCTCCTCTCTCTCTCTCTCCCCCTCTCTCTCTCTCTCTCTCCACACCACACACCACACACACACCAACACACACCACAACACACCACACCACACACACCAAAACACACCACACACCACCCCCCCCCATTTTCTCTCTCCTCTCTCTCTCTCCTCTTTCTCCTCTCTCTCCCTCTCCTTCTCTCTCTCTCTCTCTCTCTTCTCTTCCTCTCTCCTCTTCTCTTCCTCTCTCCTCACCCCACCCACCAACACAAAACACACAACACCCACACACACACACACACACACACACACACACACCCACATTCTCTCTCTCTCTCTCTCTTCTCTTTTTCCTCTCCTCCTCTCCTCCCCTCCTCTTCTCTCTCTCCTCTCTCCCCCTATTCCTCAACCCTTTTTCTCTCTCGCTCCCTCCTCTCTCTTTCTCTCTCACACCCTTCACCCCCCCCACCCCACCCCAAACCACCGCCACCCACACCCCACACCCCCTCCTCCCTCCTCCTTCCTCCCAAACTCCTCCTCCTCCACTCCTCCTTTTTTCCCTCCTCACCGCCACCCACCTCACCGCACACCCTACCGCCACAACCCCCCCCCCACAAAAACCACCCCACCACTCCTCACTCCCCTCCTCCCCCCCTCTCCCTCTCCTCCTTTTTTAAACCCCCCCCTTTAAAACCCCCCTTTGCAACCCCCCCCCTTGTGAAAACCCCCTTGTTACCCGCCCCCTTTTTGAACCCCCCCTTGGGAAAACCCCCCTTTTGAACCCCCCTTTGTACCCCGCCCCCCCCTCGTTGAACACCCCCCTCTGTAACACCCCCCTCGTTAACCCCCCCCCTCTGTACACCCCCCCCTTTACCCCCCCCCGTGTAACCCCCCCCCCCTCTTAACAAAGCCCCCCCCCTTTTGAACCCCCCCGTGGAACACCCCCCCGTGAACACGCCCCCTCGTGTGAACACGCCCCCTCGTGTGAACACGCCCCCCTCGTGTGAACACGCCCCCCTCGTGTGAGCACGCCCCCCCCTCGTGTGAGCACGCCCCCCTCGTGTGAACACGTCCCCCTCGTGTGAGCACCCCCCCCCCCCCCCCTTGTTTGGACACGGCCACTTGTATGAGTGCACACACCACATACCCAACACACGCCCACGTGTATGGGCACACATAACACAAGCCCACCTGCATAAGTGCGCACACACTCTCACACACACACACACGCTTACACACTTACATGTGTAAACACATGTACAAACAGGCTTACATGCTTACATGTGTAAACACACGTACACATGTACACACACGTACACACATGTACACACACTTACACACACGTTCTCACACACATCCACGCACATTTACTCACACACTTACTCACACATTTACTCACACACTACACACACACTTACTCAACTTACACACTTACTCACACACTTACTCACACACTCACACACTTATACACTCACACACACACTTACACACTTACACACTTACACACCTACACACACACCTACACACACACCTACACACACACTTACACACACACACTTACACACAACCACACACACACACACACACACACACACACACACACACACACACTTACACACACACACTACACACACACAACACACACACACTTACACACACCCACACACACACACACTTACACACACACACTTACACACTTACACACACTTACACACACACACTTACACACTTACACACACACTTACACACACACACACACACACGGGCGCACACACACACACACGGGCACACACACACGGGCACACACACACGGGCACACACACACGGGCACACACACACGGGCACACACACACGGGCACACACACACGGGCACACACACACGGGCACACACACACGGCACACACACACACACACACACACACACACACACACACACACACACACACACACACACACACACGTACTCTCACACGTAGAAAAGGTATGAATGAGAATGAATATCTTCACAATACAAGAGATAGATATTCATTCTCATTCATACCTTTTCTACATTGTCAATATGAATAAGGTTCGTACTCTCACATGTACTCACACATATACATGTACATGTTCTCACACAATGTTTCTAAAATTATTTATGTTGTAAGGTAATCGTACAATATTTAAAGTTTCTCTTAACTTACTGGTGTAACTGCATTATTACTGTTGTTATTATCTGTTTACTGTAGCTATTTCCCATTCTTATATTGGATAGAAAAAATTCAACACATCAAGTGGTTCTCTCTCTCTCTCTCTCTCTCTCTCTCTCTCTCTCTCTCTCTCTTCTCTCTTTCTCTTTCTCTCTCTTTCTCTTTCTCTCTCTTTCTCTTTCTCTCTCTTTCTTTTCTCTCTCTTTCTCTTTCTCTCTTTCCTTTTCCTCTTTTTCTCTTTCTCTCCTCTTTCTTTCTCTCTCTTTCTCTTTCTCTCTCTTTCTTCTCTTTTCTCTCTATCTTTCCCTCTTTCTCTCTCTCTTTCTCTCTCTTTCTTCTCTCTTCTCTCTCTGTTTCTCCTCTTTCTCTCTCTGTTTCTCTCTTTCTTTCTCTTTTTCTCTCTTTCTCTTTTTTTTCTCTTTTCTCTTTTTTTCTCTTTTTCTCTTTTTTCCTCTCTCTCTTTCTTTCTCTTTCTCTTTTTTTTCTCTCTCTCTCTTTCTCTCCTCCCCTTTCTCCTCTCTCTCTCTCCCCCTTCCCCTCTCCTCTCTCTCCCTTCCTCTCTCTCTCTCTCTCCCCCCCTTCCTCTTCTCTCTCTTCCCCCTCTTCCTCTCTCCTTTCTCCCTCTCTCCCCCTTCCCTCCCCCCCCTCCTCCCCTTTTCTCTCCCCCCTCTTCTCTCCCCTTTCCCCCTTCTTCTCTCTCTCTCTCTCTCTCTCTCCCACCTCACTCCTATCTCTTTCTTTCTCTCTTTCTCCCTTTCTCTTACCCTTCCTATTTACCTGGGCCTGAGGATAGCACTTAGTTGGGCTTTCTTGCTGAACCCAGTGGCTAGATTATGGATGTAACTGCATTAATAAAAAAATTGGCTAAATTTGTTTTGATTTTAATGTGACAACATGGAAGACATGAAAGTGGGTAATGTCTTGATCAGGAAGAAATTATATAAATTATGATGATGATATAAAAGGAAATGAAAATTTAGGTTGATAAGTTATCATGTTTTGTATTTAGTTATATGTTGACAGTGATTTTGGGATCGGCTGGTATGTGTATCAATCACTCCTTCCTTCCACTTTCAGAGGCTTCAGGAATTCATTCTAGCTTGTGTTAAGTGTAGTATGTTGGTGGAAAAATTATATGATTAGACAAAATCACTCCTGGCATGATTTTTTTTTTGGGAGAAATCATGCAACTTGCAGACAAATGTATGGCAATATGCTCTTTTCTGAGATGTATTTAATATGAACTTTAGATTTTTTCCAATATAAAAAAATGGTTATTGTTAAAGGGATTGTATTTTGCTGTATCTAGTTATTTAACCCAGCAATGACAAGCCGGAGACCAATGGCATTTTTCATATGGAAGAAGCCAAAAAATACGAAAAGTGCTGCATAGATGCAGCACTTTCTTCATTTCCATAGTTTGCAATTATCTTGTTACTTAACATAGTAATACTTGGCAGACTGCCTATCTTGCCATATCAGTGTCATCATCATCTGCATCATCAAGATCCATCATTGGTTCTGGGTCACCTTCTGAGACTTGCTTTCCTATACATTCAGAATTTTTTTGATTTCCCAATTGCTTGTTGACTGCATATCCTGCTGCATTTTTCTCTCTGTGTGTAGGCTGCTGCATGGGTACAAATGAGGAGGAGAAGTCTGGGATTGCTTCCTCATTGGCTGTTGTAAAAATACACAATAGTGCATGTTATCTGGATCTTGTCTTTGAAGTCTTTTGACAAGCGCATCAGTTGGCAAGGCACACACTGTTAACTAAGCCAGGATATTATACGAGGAGTGGAGATTTCATATAGAATTTGTACTTTATTTACTACATTGTTACTCTTTAACTTGTAGGGTTATGATAATCATGATGAGTGAGAGGGAAAAATCAGTGCTATGGTATATATAAAAACAAATGCTGGCTTTAAAAAGACCAGATGGTGGGTAAAAAAACAAACGGTTTTTATACTTTGTTTTTAAAGGAAAGGATGTAATGCAGTCTGTATCCTGAAGACTCAAAAAAATCTCTCAAGTTTTGATAAACACTTGGATGTATCTGGAATAGTGAATATATTTTTTGCAGACAAAATTATAAATATCAAAGCCATATGTTGAAAGTTAAGTAGAGTGGCATCAGAAAATTTAGAAATTGTTGCCTTGTATAGATACTCCAAATGGAAGTTAATGGTGTCATATTTTTTTGTTTATAAACATTATTATCGTTTTACTGTACTTTTTCTCATTCCTATATGGGATAGGATAGGATAGGTTGGATTTTGTGCTGAGAATTAGGTTTTGTTTATACATCAATAGACAGCTTGTTGCTGTTGATTATAATGGTCCATTGCCAGCACCAGGTCATGAATCACCAAGACCATCTCATCTGGTCACCATGGCTTGAATTTTGGTTCCATTGGTCATTTGGTTGTATTAAGCTAGTATTTTTGTGCTTTTAGAGACCTGTAGATTCACTAAACCAGCATATTCTTGAATCACAAAATATATCTGTACTAATCATTTCTGTCTTTGGATCATGTTGTAAAGTTCCTTCAGATCATTTTTGCTATCCTTATAAAATTTCATGTGGTACTGAGTTTAGATTTGCTTTGTTTGTTCATCTTCAGTCACATTCTGAAGATCTGAAATCATTTATTCCCTCTTCCTCCCACTCACTCTCCCTCCTCCTTCTCCTCCTCCTCCTCCTCATCCTCATCTTCCTCCTCCTCATCCTCATCTTCCTCCTCCTCATCCTCATCTTCCTCCTCCTCATCCTCATCTTCCTCCTCCTCATCCTCATCTTCCTCCTCCTCATCATCATCATCATCATCATCATCATCATCATCATCATCATCATCATCATCATCATCATCTTCCTCCTCCTCCTCCTCCTCCTCATCTTCCTCCTCCTCCTCTTCCTCCTCCTCCTCCTCATCTTCCTCCTCCTCCTCCTCATCTTCCTCCTCCTCCTCCTCCTCATCTTCCTCCTCCTCCTCCTCATCTTCTTCCTCCTCCTCATCTTCTTCCTCCTCCTCCTCATCTTCTTCCTCCTCCTCATCTTCTTCCTCCTCCTCCTCTTCCTCCTCCTCCTCCTCCTCCTCATCTTCCTCCTCCTCCTCCTCCCCCTCCTCCTCCCCCCTCTTCCTCCCTCTTCCCTTTCCCCTTCCCATAATGTTACTAATTATTAGATAGAAGTTAGTCCCAAAGTCTGAGATGCCTTATTTGACTTGCAGATAAACTTCAGTCAAATTTGAGTCACCTTGATAGAACATAAGCTTTTAAAAACTGGTCTGTTTTTCTGCCTCTCAGTATAAATGAGACAATGGTGAACATGAATTAGTATTGTAGTACATTTTTGTGTTTCTGGATGCCCTCTTTCTCCATACAGTCAGTTCCTGGCATGGATGAGCTAATCTTGCTACTTTGTTTTGTATGTCCACATAGATAGAGATAACATTACTTATTAATGCATAGCTATAGATTGTTTGCTGAGTGTTGTATTATAATTGCTCTATGCATAATATATGTATGAATATATGAATTTATCATTGCATATACTTATTTATTTGTTAATTTATATTTATATGCAAAAATAATGTTCATATGTATATCAGATCTTTTGTTTTTATTTTTTAGCAATTCAATTTTTGACTTGTCCTCTATTCTTGGAAAATAAATTTGCCATCATTTTCCCCTTTTCAGATGTTTCCAAGAATTGATGATCATTAGCCGAGCCAGGAGGCGTGGGTGGGGCATACAGAGGAGACATGGCTGACAGAATGGCACGGCGCAGGGTCAAGCTCTATGCGCTAAATGCTGACCGACAGTGGGATGACAGGGGCACAGGGCATGTCACATCCTCGTAAGTATTTATAGGTTAACATTTGTATTTACCATTGTATTTATCTAGTGTGTGGAGGAGTCCTGTTTCTTAGGTACAGTCACACCTTTTTCTGTGTGATTTATATGCAGCTTAGGTTTGAAAGGTTTTCCATACAAAAGTAAAATTGTAACCTTGGCCGTGTAATACCATAGTGAGCAAAGAAATTAAAAAGTGATTTACATAATTCCTACGTAAGCATGGTTAGGGTTACCATCAGTTATTGATTGGTTTTGGTGATGCATGCTATTCAAAAAGTAGGTTTTTGCTGCCTGTAACAGCCAAATCTTCAAGAAAATGGGTTGGGCTGAATCTCAGTGACAAGTAACTTTTTTTTTTTACCACCATTTTCCTAGTACTACACATAATGGGAGTCATTAAAACTGGTGGGGAGGAGCTTGATGAGCTGTCAGTTCCACATTCCAGGCAAAACAGGTGTATCCATACATGTAAAAAGATATTCCCCATGTTAGTTCATATACATGTATATGTATAATTGTTGATTCTATATATGTGTATTTCTCATGATTTTTTATGGTACATAAACCCTATTGATATACTGATATAAGTGTTTTTTCATACTTGAGTATATCAGATTGAAAGTATTTTATTGAGTGAGTATAATCCTACTGGCAAAAAAAATCTTTAGAAATACAAGAACTGATACACAGCTAGTTATTTAACCTTGTATTTGGTCTTACTATATGTACTGGAGGGTAGTATTGAAATGATGAGTTAAGGGTTTGTATTCAGAGAGAGAGGAGTGTTACCAGTTTCAAGGGAATATGAATGTAGTGAAGGGAGGATGAGATGAGCAGTTTTCAGTGAATGACAGTTTTCATTGTGCCTTGTGATGTGTGCTATCACAAAATTTTACAGCAGGTTCATTTTTATATACAGTTATGTTACTTTGAAAATTCATTTCAGGCACTGTTCTAGGTTAAAATTAAAGGAAAATTGGAAATTGGTTAATTCATTTATAGATATGTGTCTGAAAATAATTTTGATCAAGTTTTCCTCAATGAAAATTAATGGTTATTTAAGAGATACAGTGGAGGCAATGAAAATTGAAAAAAGAATGACTATTCTTTTTGTAATACTGATATTAATGGGTCAAAATGTGTATTGCTCATTGAATTAATTGCCACAAATCAGCTCTGGTATATATGTATGTATTTTTGCTTTTATATATTGTATAAAGGTAAAATAATGAAACATGATCTAAATAGTTTAATACCCCATTTTAACAATTTTTGTATCTTGCTCCTCAACAGATATGTGGAACGGTTAAAGGGCATGTCCTTACTGGTGCGAGCAGAATCCGACGGTTCCTTACTTTTAGAATCAAGAATCCAGCCAGACACCGCCTACCAGAAGCAGCAAGGCACTCTCATTGTGTGGTCGGAGGGAGAAAACTTCGACCTTGCCTTGAGCTTTCAGGAGAAGGCGGGTTGTGATGAGATTTGGGAGAAGATCTGCCAGGTAAGGGGTGTGAGGTTGTTGCTGATGGGTGATAGTTTTGTTCTAAATTGTCTGTCATGTGTTCTGTTGAACAGTTATGGTG
>NC_051411.1:39200784-39205784 GCF_015228065.2 Penaeus monodon
ATTTATTAAGGGTTTTAAAGCGTGTTAATTAATATTTAATGTGTTTGATAACATTCATTTTGTATAAAAGGATATGAAGCTCATTTTATTAAGTGGCTGCATATATGATTTGCCTATTTATTTGATTCTAGGAGGATATAAAGTCATTGTGGATGAGTGTAGTAGAAAAGTTTGGAGAGGTCCTTGCCCAGGTGGACTATGTGCAGACCTTCCATGCTTTGCGAATGCGATATGAACAGCATCAAGATAGACTGAGAGACAGAGATAGGAATACTTCCCTGGATGGGTAAGTGGCTAGTAGCATTGGTTTGGGATTTTTCTGCACTTGTAATAATTATCTCGTACTCTAAGCATATACAAGTCATGTAACCATATATGTAAATTGAGATTAATACTTTGATAACAAGCAACTGGACTAATTGAATGTTCCTGCGTTAGGATTGGTGGTGTTGTACGAGGTGCACGGTATAGAAGAGATGTCAGAGATCTTGACGAGGAGGAAGAGATGTGGTTCAACAACGATGAGGAAGAGATAGAGGAGACTGAAGCACTTTCTGTTCTGTCCTCCAGAGACACAAGTTTGTCACCTGTTGGTAAGTGGCTGTTGTCATGTCTCCATTAATAAATGCAAAGTAAAATAAACTGGTTTAATGGTCACGATACAAATAGAAAGGAGTGATTAATTATAGCAAATAATAAGTGAGAATGAAATATTTATAAATTTATTACTTAATTCCCTGATATATGCAAGATTTTTGACCTTTGTAACAATATGTAATTGTGACCTTACCAGAAAAAGTAGAAAAAGAGAATGGAGCTAGCAAGATGATCGGTGCAACAGGGAAACAGGGTCTGCTGCTCAACAATGGCAACAAGGACAACAACAACACTGCCACTGCTCTGTCTTCAGAAGGCAACAAGTCTCCCGTCCCTGCCCGCAAGAAGGTAAGTTTTGGCTGCTGTTTTGTGTTTCTGTGTGTGCATAAATAGATGGATATAGATAAAGGAATAGTTGTTGACACAGACAGATGCCATAGAATGATTATTGTGATACTTAATCCTCTTTAGCAGAGATCTCACAATATGCTACAGAATATAAAAAATAAAAGGGGCTTAGAGTTATTGTCCTAATAGTTTGTGTGCATTAAGGATATCAATTTTCAACAGAGGGGTTAGATTATAAACATTAAATGTTGTATTTACTATTTAGTTGAAGATAACATTTTTATTACAAGACTTGGGGAAAAATGGTTGAATGCATATATATGTGTGACAAGAAATTAAGTATACTTATCATGTTTTAAGGATCTTAGAACAGACACCGATACCCAATGTCAAGATATTACATGATAAATTATAGTTGGATCAGGAGGATTTAGTAGGTTGAAAGTAAGATGGTTTTAACAGTAATGAAAAGCAGCAGCAAACATTTATAATGAGAGAGTGTCGTTCTTCTTTTGTACTAAAATGAAGAAATACTTACATTTTTATCACCATAAGGATACATTTTAATCTTTTGTAGAAGTAAAACAACAGTTATGATTTTTTTATAATTGTTTGCAACTATTGCATTTTGTACAATGTTTTACTTTTTGAAAGTCTGTTGTTGTTATCAGTTAACAGGTAATATTAGGTAATTTAAAGAAAAATGTAAAAATAATACTAGTATTTTCAACAGAAAAAGTGCACTCTATTATAAAACTTGGTTAGTGATGAAATATCCATTAACAATTGTAATGAAACAAGTATGCAGTTCTCTGTAACCTACTGATCCTAGTTGGCATGTATACCATGACAGGGTAAGCCAGAGTTTTGGATGGCATAGTAGATACCATGACAGTTGAGGCTGCTCCATTCTGCACATATTTTTGTCATTGACTTCTATGATGGCACTAGTTCCTGAACCTTCCAGAGTTGTCCTAAGCCTTAGTTTTAGATTCTTTAATTGAAAAGCAAGGAGTGACTCAGAATAAAACAGGAAATTTAAAGAAAAATGTTTCTCCACTCCCTGATGTTAATCCTGGGGCATTAGCTGGTGTGTTCTGATTATCTGTATTCATGTTGACATGTAGAAAAGGTATGAATGAGAATGAATATCTTCACAATACAAGAGATGTATTTGACTGGATTTGATTATGTCTCCATCAGAAATGCATGTATTTTCTTAGATAGATAAAATTGAAAGCAGTCAAATACATTTCTTGTATTATTAAGTGTTCTGATTATTTCTTGCTGCCATTGGATGAAAGTATTGTTTTTCTCTTACTACTGATTTTGTGATTGAATGGTGACAGCACTATTTTTATATTTCTTGATTATGGGGTAGGCATATTCATAAGAAATTCTCTTTAATATTAAAAAAGAAGTATATATTTACAGTTTGCATTTACTGTTTCTCTTTGCAAAGAATATGATTTCTCTTATTATTTTTTTTATACTTCTTGTCCTCAGCATACATTTCATGGGCTTGTTCTTTACTGCACATTCTTCATATCATATTGCACCATATAGTATGCCGTTGTGACCCTTCTCATACATAGTATGCAGTTGTGACCCTTCAAATGATTCATGCTTAACAAAAAAATTTCAACAGCACAAAGCAATGCATGGCAAAACATTCTGCTGCTAAATATATGATAATAAGGACCTAAATGCTTTCATGATTATCATATATACACAATGGCT
Organism: Penaeus monodon; assembly: GCF_015228065.2. Taxonomy (NCBI): domain Eukaryota; kingdom Metazoa; phylum Arthropoda; class Malacostraca; order Decapoda; family Penaeidae; genus Penaeus; species Penaeus monodon. Next base: position 39,203,470 of record NC_051411.1, read on the forward strand.
TTTAGAAGACAGGAATTTCAGCATGTTAAACTTTTTAGATTTAGATCCATTTTATGCACAATTTCATTTTTGCTTTTATTGATGCTCTAATTACATAAGTGCTGTTTCTTATTTAATATTTATGTTGATATCTGTATTTTTTAGGTGAGTCTTGTGGCATATGATGAAAATTCTGATGAAGAGGAAGAGGAGGAAGAAGAAGAGGAAGCTGGTGAAGAAGACCAGGAAGAAGAGGAAGAGGAAGAGGACAGTAATGTTCCGTCTGCCAAAAGACCGCGACTAAGCAGTGATTGAGGGTGTGTGAGTGGCAGAGTCAGCAGTCAGTAAGCTATGGGCCTGGCTGTGGTGCAGTGGGAAAGACGTGGCAGCACTATGGGCAATTAACTGATGAGTCAGTCAGCTGCATTGATGTGCTGTGCTGGCCTCTTGCCCACCTTTCCTGTGATGGTGATTGGCGACAGTTGAGGCAATGACTGCCAGTAGCCCAACACTGCCAGCAGCGCACCCAGGCTGCACCCACTGCCTACCCACTCACCCATGTACATAGCCCGCACAATGCCTCACACCCATGTGTACAAATCCTTCTGTATATGTGAGCCAGCAGCAGCTGTGGGCCCATCTGGACCCGTGCCACCGTGACCAAGAAGTAATGGACATTTTAATGGAATATTTTTATATAGTGTAAATTGTTATTGACAGTGTTAGTACTAGTGTGTGTGCTGAGGGCCTAGACTTGGTAGTGAGGCCAGACTGCAACTTCAGTTGCGTTGCACAGTCTTGAGGCTGCTCTCTGCCTTGTGCAACTAGTGTGTCTTGTTGCAGTAAACTGGGGGAACCCTGTGAGTTTGCAAGACATGCAAGTTTGAGTGTATGCTTGTACGTGTGGGACTGATTGAGTGCGTGAATAGGTGAGTGAGTGCATTTATGCAAGCGTGGCCCAACCTGTTTAACTGGAACCTTATCTTGAGTGGTGAGGTGTCCCAGTTGGGATATTCACAACACTTGGTTGAGGCACAGAAGGCCTCCCAAGAATCTGAACTGTGACTGGGCCTGTGATGCTCCCATGCCTGCTCCTCTAACTGTTTTCTGGTTGAACATGGCCAGCAGCTAAGATAATCTCAGTATTGGGTAACCAAACGTTTTAGTACCTGTTGTCTTGTAGGAAGAGTCCAACAATTTCCACTCAGTGCTGAACACTTAATGAAGGGGAGCAAGCTGGGCAGACCAGATGGCAACAGCAGTGGATGGTAACACAGAAATGCATTTACAATCGTTGGCAAGCATGTTATCATCAGTCATGTCATGAATCATCTCATATTTCATTTTTCGGTTCTGCAATGTTTGATAACATTTGTTTGACAGGCCATCATTATGGTACTTGATTGGGGGACTTGGGGCTCTTTTTTCCTATATGTGAAAAAGCAAAATGTCATGAATTTTTTATAAAAAAAAAGAAAAAAAGAATGCAGTGCTTTGAAATTTTCAGTAGAAAATGAAGTTTATTACACCTGAACATTGGCTAGACAAAAGTCGTGAATGGCTTGCAAATTGATGTTCCTAACATTAGTTTCATAAATAGGCTTGCATTCAAAAGCAAATTTGGTGCCTGTCTATATTAGCTTGGAGAGTACATTCATTTTTATTACTTGGCATCAAGATATTAGCTTGTGATAATTTTTTTCTTCAAAATTTCTCACATGCATGGTGTTCAAAATCTGTTAGTTGATTTATTTTTCATTATTACTGGTTGTATCAAAGTTTTAATGAAACAAACTGCAGACAAGGTAATTTTTGTTAGAATATAAATATATATTTTTATTTAGGCAGTATATCACCTTCTACTCCACATGGTAAATACTAATTTTCTCTTTGTCAGAAAAATAAAATCTTTAGGATTATACAGTCATATTTAAGGTACTAGCTAAGTCAATATTTCCAGATTATGGAAATCTCATGTACAAACGACGTCTATTTTATGACTGTGTTACACACTAGCACATGCCATTGTGGATGTACAGTTACTTGGCTATGAAGTTGCAGTTTGAAACTGTTCTAGACATGTCAATTCTCAAAAGGCTAAAGAATTTGAACTATATATATTTTTTTTGCTTATTTTAGTAGTTTGTAAATAATAAAATGGATTACTATTTGGAGATGTACTGTAGGTATATGAGAGCTCTCTTCCTTTGCTGAAATACCTGTGATATTTTGTCATTTTTTCCCTGATTTTGTACCATGTATATTCTCTGTTGAAATTATAGTGGATTAGTTCACACAAAATCATTTAACCAAGATTATAGTGATGAAAATAAACT
>NC_051411.1:39210784-39222160 GCF_015228065.2 Penaeus monodon
TTTTGTGTTCAGGCCTGTCCACATGAGCAGTGATGATCAGTACACACAAGTGGGCACAAGTAGAGATGACCTCACTGGTGGACAAACTATGCAGTGATAAAGTAATTTTCATTTTATTTCTTTTTTTGGAGTCTGTCTTGGTGCTGGGACAACCCTGCCTAAAAATGTGGCCAGACCTTCTTTTGTGGTACGAGTCCTATACATTTTTTTTTTTCGGGGACCTTTACAATTCTTACTTTTCTCAATTTCTGTTGCTTTTTCTAAGAACTGTAGTTTTGTTTCCATATCAAGATAATCAAGGTATATCTAGATATTTACTCAGAACAGACTTGCATTTCAACCATTTTGATTTCTTGCTCTAAAACCATGCATGATAGTGTTCTCGACAAATTTATCCTCCCACTTTAAAGGGTTGAAAAACTAAGAGTAAGTAAAATATGTCATATTTTTTTTATACAGAAAGATGAGTTGTTTTGTTGTAGGACCAGCTGTTATTCCTGAAAAAACATCATACATCACTAAAGAGTATCAGTTTTTCCCTGCTTGCAAGATTATGCATTTCCTTTTTTTTTTTTTTTTTTTTTTCTAAATGTATGTACAGCAAATACTGTCTAAGGGAATCGGATTATATAAAAATGTCACATGGATTATGGGAGTTATCAAGAATATCAAAATTCATTCCACAGCAAATCTCCATACTAATTTTCCTGTACCATTTTTGTACTTTTCTTTATACATTTCATTTTGTACATAAAGAAATCCTTTTAGATACATATGTTCACCGATAGTGGACTGTCTGTAAAGGGGTATGTGATCCAACTGTATAAATGCACATTGTTTGTACTAGTACAAAACAAGCTCAGAGATTACAAATAAAACCAAGGAATATTTTAAATTTAATTTTTAACAGTCTTTGATGCATCAGAGATGTTTTGCCTTTTTAAACACAAGCTGTTTCTAATTTCTGTTGAAGTTAAAGTTTTTTGTATTACGTCATGCTGGGAAAAAAAAAAACCCTTATTTAACATATTACAATTCTCAATAAAAAAAATAAGAAAAAATGTATAATAAAAATAACAATTATGCATTAAGGCAGCTTGAACAGAGGCAAATGTCAGTAAAGGTAAAGGTTTTTTTTATCAGGGAAGTGACAGGGAATACCAAGAGGTTCTTGAGCCAATGTCATCTAACTGTTGCCATTTGTATACACGTGTAGCTTAGCAGGATGCCAATCAGCTGATGCAGTTAAGATACTTATTGGTTATTTCTACTTGGAGAAACATTGTTACTTTTAATTTTACGTTATACATGCAAAGTGAAAATTAGTGTTTGGTTTTGCTTTACATTTTTTGAAAAAATATCTCGACTTGGATAGATGGAATAATAAAACAAATTTAATTTCAGTATTGTTTTCAGTAGAGTCCCTTTGGGTAACATAAAATGTTAAAAATATTCCCATTTTTTTACAGTATTTCTCTGTATAAGTTTCTACAAAACAGGCCTCATGCTGTATAACAAAGACTGACAGTTTCAGAAGACAACATACGAACTGTGTGTGCTGCTGTGATAACAATGAGGTGACAATGGTTCTGGAAAAATGACAATGGACCAGTGGATTTGTGAATAAAGAGTATAAGAAGAAAAAATAATAGAAACCCATTGATAGTGAGACATTACATTATTAAAAATTGTCATCACTAAATACAAAGCACGGAAGGATAATGGTTTAAATTTAAAAAGTATAAAATGGTTTATGTTTTTTTTTTTTGTTTTTGTTTTTTTTGTTTTTTTCAATGCCCTGGTAAAAAGTTTATTTTCATCACTATAATTTTGGTTAAATGTTTTTGTGTAAAACTAATCCACTATAATTTCAACAGAGAAATACATGGTACAAAATCGGGGAAAAAAAATGACAAAATATCACAGGTATTTCAGCAAAGGAAGAGAGCTCTCATATCCCTACAGTACATCCCCAAATAGTAATCCATTTTTATTATTTACAAATACTAAAATAAGCAAAAAAAAATATATATATTTCAAATTCTTTAGCCTTTGAGAATTGACATGTCTAGAAACAGTTTCAAACTGCAACTTCATAGCCAAGTAACTGACATCCACAATGGCATGTGTTTAGTTTTGTAACACAGCATAAATAGACGTCGTTGTACATGAGATTTCCATAATCTGGAAAATATGACTTAGCTAGTACCTTAAAATATGACTGTATAATCCTAAAGATTTATTTTTTCTGACAAAGAGAAAATTAGTATTTACCATGGGAGTAGAAGGTGATTATATGCCTAAAAAAAAAATATATATTTATATTCTAACAAAAATTACCTTGTCTGCAGTTTGTTTCATTAAAAACTTTGATACAACCAGTAAAATGAAAAATAAATCAACTAACAGATTTGAACACCATGCATGTGAGAAATTTTGAAGAAAAAAATTATCACAAGCTAATATCTTGATGCCAAGTAATAAAATGAATGTACTCTCCAAGCTAATATAGACAGGCACCAAATTTGCTTTTGAATGCAAGCCTATTTATGAAACTAATGTTAGGAAACATCAATTTGAAAAGCCATTCACGACTTTTGTCTAGCCAATTTTCAGGTGTAATAAACTCATTTTCTACTGAAAATTTCAAAGCACTGCATTCTTTTTTCTTTTTTTTTATAAAAAATTCATGACATTTTGCTTTTTCACATATAGGAAAAAAGAGCCCCAAGTCCCCCAATCAAGTACCATAAGGGATGGGCCTGTCAAACAAATGTTATCAAACATTGCAGAACCAAAAAATGAAATATGAGATGATTCATGACATGACTGATGATAACATGCTTGCCAACGATTGTAAATGCATTCTGTGTTACCATCCACTGCTGTTGCCATCTGGTCTGCCCAGCTTGCTCCCCTTCATTAAGTGTTCAGCACTGAGTGGAAAATTGTGGACTCTTCCTACAAGACAACGGGTTTACTAAAACGTTTGGTTACCCAATACTGAGATTATCTTAGCTGCTGGCCATGTTCAACCAGAAAACAGTTTAGAGGAGCAGGCATGGGAGCATCACGGGGCCCAGTCACAGTCAGATTCTTGGGAGGCTTCTGTGCCTCAACCAAGTGTTGTGAATATCCCAAAACTGGGACACCTCACCACTCAAGATAAGGTTCCCAGTTAAAACAGGTTGGGCCACGCTTGCATAAATGCACTCACTCACCTATTCACGCACTCAATCAGCCCCAACACGTACAAGCATACACTCAAATTTGCATGTCTTGCAAACTCACAGGGTTCCCCCAGTTACTGCAACAAGACACACTAGTTGCACAAGGCAGAGAGCAGCCTCAAGACTGTGCAACGCAATGAAGTTGCAGTCTGGCCTACTACCAAGTCTAGGCCCTCAGCACACAAAAACTAGTACTAACACTGTCAATAACAATTTACACTATATAAAAATATTCCATTAAAAGTCCATTACTTCTTGGTCACGGTGGCACGGGTCCAGATGGGCCCACAGCTGCTGCGGCTCACATATACAGAAGGATTTGTACACATGGGTGTGAGGCATTGTGCGGGCTATGTACATGGGTGAGTGGGTAGGCAGTGGGTGCGCCTGGGTGCGCTGCTGGCAGTGTTGGGCTACTGGCAGTCATTGCCTCAACTGTCGCCAATCACCATCACAGGAAAGGTGGGCAAGAGGCCAGCACAGCACATCAATGCAGCTGACTGACTCATCAGTAATTGCCCATAGTGCTGCCACGTCTTTCCCACTGCACCACAGCCAGGCCCATAGTTTTACTGACTGCTGACTCTGCCACTCACACACCCTCAATCACTGCTTAGTCGCGGTCTTTTGGCAGACGGAACTTTACTGTCCTTTTCCTCTTCCTCTTCTTCCTGGTCTTCTTCACCAGCTTCCTCTTCTTCTTCCTCTCTTCTCTTCATCAGGAATTTTCTTTCATATGCCACAAGACTCACCTAAAAAATTAAAAGATATCAACATAAATATTAAATAAGAAACAGCACTTATGTAATTAGAGCATCAATAAAAGCAAAAATGAAATTGTGCATAAAATGGATCTAAATCTAAAAAGTTTAACATGCTGAAATTCCTGTTTCAAAAAAGCCATTGTGTATATATGATAATCATGAAAGTTTTAGGCCATTATATATATTTAGCAGCAGAATGTTTTGCCATGCATGGCTTTGTGCTGTTGAATTTTTTTTGTAAGCAATTGAATCATTTGAAGGGTCACAACTGCATACTATGTATGAGAAGGGTCACAACGGCATACTATATGGTGCAATATGATATGAAGAATGTGCAGTAAAGAACAAGCCCATGAAATGTATGCTGAGGACAAGAAGTATAAAAAAAATAATAAGAGAAATCATATTCTTTGCAAAGAGAAACAGTAAATGCAAACTGTAAATATATACTTCTTTTTTAATATTAAAGAGAATTTCTTATGAATATGCCTACCCCATAATCAAGAAATATAAAAATAGTGCTGTCACCATTCAATCACAAAAATCAGAGTAAGAAAAAAAACAATACTTTCATCCAATGGCAGCAAGAAATAATCAGAACACTTAAAATACAAGAAATGTATTTGACTGCTTTCAATTTTATCTATCTAAGAAAATACATGCTTTTCTGAGGAGACATAATCAAATCCAGTCAAATACATCTCTTGTATGTGAAGATTTTCCCATTCTCATTCATACCTTTTCTACATGTCAAAAATGAATACAGATAATCAGAAAAACCCCAGCTAATGCCCCAGGATTAACATCAGGGAGTGGAGAAACATTTTTCTTTAAATTTCCTGTTTTATTCTGGGGTCACTCCTTGCTTTTCAATTAAAGAATCTAAAACTAAGCTTAGGACAACTCTGGAAGGTTCAGGAACTAGTGCCATCATAGAAGTCAATGACAAAAATATGTGCAGAATGGAGCAGCCTCAACTGTCATGGTATCTACTATGCCATCCAAAACTCTGGCTTACCCTGTCATGGTATACATGGCCAAACTAGGATCAGTAGGTTACAGAGAACTGCAAACTTGGTTTCATTACAATTGTTAATGGATATTTCATCACAAACCCAAGTTTTATAATAGAGTGCACTTTTTCTGTTGAAAAATACTAGTATTATTTTTACATTTTTCTTTAAATTACCTAATATTACCTGTTAACTGATAACAACAACAGACTTTCAAAAAGTAAAAACATTGTACAAAATGCAATAGTTGCAAAACAATTATAAAAAAATCAAACTGTTGTTTTACTTCTACAAAGATTAAAAGTATCCTTATGGTGATAAAAATGTAAGTATTTCTTTATTTTAGTACAAAAGAAAACGACACTCTCTCATTTTAAAAGTTTGCTGCTGCTTTTCATTACTGTTAAAACCATCTTACTTTCAACCTACTAAAAACCTCCTGATCCAATATAATTTATCATGTAATATCTTGACATTTGGGTATCGGTGTCTGTTCTAAGATCCCTTAAAAAAATGATAAGTATACTTAATTTCTTGTCACACATATATATGCATTTAACCATTTTTCCCCCAAATCTTGTAAAAAAAAATGTTATCTTCAACTAAATAGTAAATACAACATTTAAAGTTTATAATCTAACCCTCTGTTGAAAATGATATCCTTAATGCACACAAAACTATTAGGACAATAACTCTAAGCCCTTTTTTTTTTTAATTCTGTAGCATATTGTGAGATCTCTGCTAAAGAGGTTTAAGTATCTCAATTTTCATTCTATGGCATCTGTCTGTGTCAACAACTATTCTTTATCTATATCCATCTATTTATGCACACACAGAAACACAAAACAGCAGCCAAAACTTACCTTCTTGCGGGCAGGGACGGGAGACTTGTTGCCTTCTGAAGACAGAGCAGTGGCAGTGTTGTTGTTGTCCTTGTTGCCATTGTTTAGCAGCAGACCCTGTTTTCCCCGTTGCACCGATCATCTTGCTAGCTCCATTCTCTTTTTTACTTTTTCTGGTAAGGTCACAATTACATATTGTTACAAAGGTCAAAAATCTTGCATATATCAGGGAATTAAGTAATAAATTTATAAATATTTCATTCTCACTTATTATTTGCTATAATTAATCACTCCTTTCTATTTGTATCGTGACCATTAAACCAGTTTATTTTACTTTGCATTTATTAATGGGGACATGACAACAGCCACTTACCAACAGGTGACAAATTGTGTCTCTGGAGGACAGAACAGAAAGTGCTTCAGTCTCCTCTATCTCTCCTCATCGTTGTTTAACCACATCTCTTCCTCCTCGTCAAGATCTCTGACATCTTTCTATACCGTTGCACCTCGTACAAAAAACCACCAATCCTAACGCAGGAACATTCAATTAGTCCAGTTTCTTGTTTTCAAAGTATTAATTCCAATTTACAAAAATGGTTACATGACTTGTATATGCTTAGAGTACGAGATAATTATTACAAGTGCAGAAAAATCCCAAACCAATGCTACTAGCCACTTACCCATCCAGGGAAGTATTCCTATCTCTGTCTCTCAGTCTATTTTTGATGCTGTTTATATCGCATTCGCAAAGCAGGAAGGTCTGCACATAGTCCACCTGGGCAAGGACCTTTTCCAAACTTTTTACTACACTCATCCACAATGACTTTATATCCTCCTAGAAATAAATAAATAGGCAAATCATATATGCAGGGCCCCTTAATAAATGAGCTTCATATCCTTTTATACAAAATGAATGTTATCAAAAAACATTAAATATAATTAACCGCTTTAAAACCCTTTAATAAAAAAATGAAAGCTTGTTAATGTTACAAGTGAATTTAGACCACGGTTAATTACATTTAGCCTATGGCAAAACTATGATTCAGATATCAGATCCAGACATAAGAAGAATGTGCAAAGACACTAAGACCAAACAGGTAAGGATTCGGCAGAGAAAAAGTGGTGTTGCAGTATACATACCACTTTGATATATTCAAACATTTCAATAATGGCAGAATCCAGGAGGTTATATCTTCCATTGTTGCGGACAAATGCATCCACTATGGTGCAAAGAGATTGGAATTGACAAGGGGACGATTATAAAAGGGCGCCCGTAGGCCAATGATCTTTTTCATGAACCGTAAAGCACCTGCAAAGTGAGGAAAAAGAAAACAAAATTAGTTTCCAGTTCCTTACTCAATAAATGATATACAGTAGTATGTCCAAATCAATGCATTATATAGCAATACCTAATGCTTTATCTTATTTGCACACATGCAGCACACAAAAACAAAATTCATATATACTTACTGAGCACTAGGAATGTGTGTTTGGGACTTCCCTTAGGACAAGGATGCGTTTGAGCAGGTCTCGGTGGACTATATAATTTTTGATGTGATAAGTGTGGTGCTCCCCGCAAAAAACCAGCAGCTCCAGGATCAGGGCTAAAAAGCTGTGCTGACGGGTTAAATCCCCGCGACCCACCTCACCCCTTTCCGTGTTTGAGATGAGTGGCGCTTGAAAGAAAGAAAGCGAGGGCAAGCTTTAGACAATTGTTAGCAGTGTAAGTCTGATATTAAAAATTATACTGTTTAATTATCTGAATTTTCAAATTGAAAATAGATTTTAAAAGAAAACAAACATACAGAGACAGGCAGATACATAGATGGAAAGACAGATAGAGAAAAGTTAAATAATTAAATCAAAATAGAAGGTTAAAAAAGAGGAGGATAAAAAAGGACAAAACAGGAAGCCAAAAAGGAGAGAAGAAAGAGGAAGAGGAAATAGATTTTAAAGATGATGTTTAAGACCACTAAATAACATATATAACTTTCCAACAAGGGAGTGCATGGAGTGTTTATAAAAGAATGCGAGGAAGTCTGCTCGTTCAGACTTGGTGACAGTTGCCATCATGTTTTCAGGGTCAATGAGAATGCGAAGGATTCCCATTAACTGTACTGCACCACCCATCTCTGGATCAGAATCTACCACCATCTGCTCAATGATGATGTTTAACAGGTACTGTTCCTGGAAAAGGCAATGGCAAATATTAGCACCACCCTTTACCCTATTCTTCTTACAAAATAGGTTTTACCAAATATAGCTAAATTAAACTAAAAATAATACAGATAATACATACTATTGTTTCATAACAACAAATGAAGTAAAAAAAGGTCACAGGAAAGTTTGTAGTCACCTCATGTTTCCCAGACATGAATCAAAAAGAGGACATATAAATACACTAGCAGTCCCTCTTACCTCTTCTGTTTTATGCTGCTGCTGCATCATGTATTCCCGTACCATAGAGGGGGAGAACTCCACAATATAGCTGAGAATGTCAATGGAGGCAGACTTGATGACAGCATCGTCCAACCCTAGAGTGATTTCCAAGGCCGAAAGCACCCCCAAGCTCGATAGAGTCTAAGGAACGTAAAAAAGATACCAATTACTACTTGAGCACGATCTTAGTTTGGGTTCAAACCTACACCAAAAGTTAGTGAGTAATTCTTCTACGTTATCCAGCTCAAAATATAATAAGTAATGTAAATGAGGTCCTTAAAGTAGACAGGTTCTCTTGCCACAAATCAAGAAAGGTCAGAGAGACACCTTGATATTAAAAACAAAGCAACTGTATTTTTGAACTCGCAACAAACACTAAACCACCAAAAGAAAGTTTGACGATTCTGAAGTTTGGTTAATACATTGTAAAAAATTACAATTCACAGGGCTAGCAATTTCCATTCTAACACTTATCTCTAGTAAACAAGATCAGCACCAAATTATAATGTAGGGGTTGGTTGGCTAAGAATGCATTACCTTCCACAAGACCCACTTTTCATCAACTTATACTGTTGATTGGTGAGAACATATTTGCATGTTTAAACTTCATCCAAAAAAACAAATTCCACCATAGCATCACTATGTAAATAATCATTTCCATATTTGAAAGAGGTATCCTCACTCATGAAGTCTAAAGACGCCCTCTCATACAACTCAATTTAGCAAATATGTGGCAAGAACACCATCTCATGCCAGGTGGCTTCAACTATCATGAATATATTCTAGAAATTGTGTGTATACAAGAAATGGTACCACAACACAGAAGTGGCATATAATGCAGAAAATTACAAGTGAACTTTCAACATCAAAATCAATACCAATAAAACATCTATCAATGATAGAGGTCTCTCTATCTCCATGCCAGCTCTTGTAAAAAGGACACACAATCACTGTATATTTCTTACCTTGAAAAAAGCTTCTCTACTTGTTGGCTGAAGGGTTTGTGAAAATGTACAGAATTCTTTGAGAAATAGGACCAGGTCACGCCTTTTCTCCATGGGCACATCCTCATCACTACTTAACTGGTGGAACAATTCACTTAGGAATCTCTCATCCTCCTGAAATATAAAGCATAAGATTAATGCCTCAGTGGAACACAATGCTAACTAGTAACTTAAAGTTTCAGGTAAAGTTGCTTCATAAAGTTCCTTTACTTTATATTCTGATATTCTAATCATATAAGTATTAAAAATGCTACTATAACACCAGGCTTACATCTCCTCTATTCCCTTCCCTCACTGCAGTACAAATCCAATTTCATTTTTGATAATTACATCATGAAAGCAAGGGATAATAGGGTTACTGGAAATTATTGAGGCAACTCTATATGCCTAATAATGTAGACAAATATTAGAATCATCCACATAAAACAAATACCAGTTTACCAATAAAGCTATTGCACTGTACCTGTATTAAAGAGACAATCTCTACTTTGTTGAAGAAGATGAAAGATGACAGTGTGGAAAGCATGTTCTCCTCAAACACAGCTGGCGTTGGGAGCACCACATCCTGTATGTACTGAACGCGATACGTCTGGTGGATTTTACTTAGCAGCTCACTATTTTCAATGGGAATCACCTGTAAATAATAACAGTATCTGTCATTAGTAAAAAAGCAAGAACTACAACAAAAGAAAAAAAAATAGCAACTCTACACTCGACCAAGATGGAAACTGTTTGAAAAATTCTAGTCTATTATGTTAATTTCCACATCAGATGCCAATTCACAAAAAAGACGATTGCCTTGGCACACACATGAACACTCAGTCACCCTCTCTCTTTCTCTCTTCTTCTCTTCTAGTTTTTTCTTACTTGCCCATATTTACTTACTTTAGACATCAAGACGACAGGATAGCTCTGAAATGTGGGCACGGAGAAGGATGGAATAGATCAGCTGGATGAAGAGAAAAAGCGATGATGAAGTGAATGAAAAGAGAGAGCTATGTTGGAGTCTATATGCAATGCAAGCTGAGGCAGAGAGAGACCAATGACCGCAAAGTTGAGAGTTCTGATCAATGTATACACTCAGCAGTGTTACAAGTATGATATCATGATGGGAAAAATTAAATCATGATTAAAGAGGGGTAAAAGAAAGAGAGGGAGAGAGAGGGAAGTATGAGAGGGAGCAAGAGGGAGAGAGACAGGGAGGAATGAGAGGGAGGGAGGGAGGAATGAGAGGGGGAGAGAGAGGAATGAGAGTTGGGGAGAGAGAGGAATGAGAGTTGGGGAGAGAGAGGGAATGAGAGGGGGAGAGAGAGAGGAATGAGAGGGGGAGAGAGAGAGGAATGAGAGGGAGAGAGAGAGAGGGAATGAGAGGGAGAGAGAGAGAGAGGAATGAGAGGAGGGAGAGAGAATGAGAGGGGGGGAGAGAGGGGAAAGGGAGAGGGGGGAGAGAGAGGAATGAGAGGGGGGGAGAGAGAGGAATGAGAGGGGAGAGAAAAGAGAATGAGAGGGGGAGAGAGGGAGGAATGAGAGGAAGAGAGAGAGAGGAATGAGAGGGGGAGAGAGAGAGGAATGAGGGGGGGGAGAGAGAGAGGAATGAGAGGGGGAGAGAGGAATGAGAGGGGGAGAGAGAGAGAGAGAGGAATGAAAAGGGAGAGGGAGAGGGAGAGGGAGAGGGAGAGGGGAGAGAGGAATGAGAGGGAATGGGAGTGGGAGGGGGAGAGAGAGAGAGGGAATGAGAGGGGGAGAGAGAGAGGAATGAGAGGGGGAGAGAGAGAGGAATGAGAGGGGGAGAGAGAGAGGAATGAGAGGGGGAGAGAGAGAGGAATGAGAGGGGGAGAGAGAGAGAGGAATGAGAGGGGAAGGGAGAGAGGAATGAGAGAGGAGAGAGAGAGAGGAATGAGAGGGAGCAAAAGGGAGGAATGAGAGGGGGAGAGAGAGAGGAAATGTGAGGGGAGAGAGAGAGGAATGAGAGGGGGAGAGAGAGAGGAATGAAAGGGGGAGGGAGAGGGAGAGGGAGAGGGGAGGAGGAATGAGAGGGAAGGAATGGATGGGAAGGGGAGAGGGGAGAGGGGAATGAGGGGGAA
>NC_051411.1:39222260-39231923 GCF_015228065.2 Penaeus monodon
TTAAAAAGCAGAAAAAACCAAATGGAAAAAAGTTTTAAAAGAAAAAAAATTTTTATTTGAGAAAAAAAAAAGTTTTAAATTTAAACCCCCGGAAAAAAAAAAGACCCTTTTCCCAAAAAAATGCAAATTTTTTTCAAAAATGTGTAATGTGAAGAAAAAAATGTTTTTTTTACGTCATGTTTTTCATTTCAAATTCCAAATCCCAACCCCATGGGTGTTGGGTTCCCAAAAGGAATTTTCAAATTTTTTTTTTGACTTTTCTTTTTTATTTTTTTTTTTTATTTTTAAAAAAAATTTTTTTTTTTTTTTTTTTTTTTTTTTTATTTTTTTTTTTATTTTTTTTTTATGGATAAGAAGAAACAAAATTTTTAAACCCGCTATTATGCAAAAATAAAAAAAATTTTCCCGCCCCCAGTTTTCTCAAACCCCCTTTTCCCAGGAAAAAAAAAAAAGGGGGGAAACAGGGGCCCAACCCCAGGGCGTTTCCCGGGGGGGGTTGCCCCCAAAAAAAAAAAAATTTTTTTTTTTTGGGGGGGTTTTTTTTTTTTTTTTTTTTTTTTTTTTTTGGGGGGGGAAAAGAAAAATTAAAAACCGGACCGAAATTAAAAAAAGGGAATACACAAAAGGGCAAAGGGGGGGGGCCCGGGGCCAAAACACTTTGGGACCCCCGCCCCAAAAGGGGGGAAAAAAAGAAAAACAAAATTTGGGAAAAAAAACCCCGAGGAAAACCCCAAAAACCAAAAAAAGAAAAAACCCCCCGGGAAAAAAAAAAGAAAAAATGGGAAAGAAACCGGGGGGAAAAAAAAAAAAAAGGGAAAAAAAAAAAAACACGGGGGGCCCCCGGGGGGGGAAAAAACGGGGGCCAAAAAAAAAAAAAGGGGAAAAAAAACCCCAAAAAAACAAAGGGGGGCCGCCAAAAAAAAAAGGGAAAAACAAAACAAATTAAAAAAAAAAAATTTTAAAAAAAAAATTTAAGAGAGAGGAAAAAAAAAAAAAACAAAAAGAAAAAAAAAGAAAAGAACCAAAATAAAGGGAAAAAAAAAAGGGAGGAAAAAAAAAAAAGGAAAAAAAAATAAAAAAAAAAAAGGGGGAAAAAATAAAAAGGGGGAAAAAAAAGAAAGGGGAAAGAAAAAAATGGGAAAAGGAAATTGGGAATTATTTTTTAAAAATTTTTAAAAATATTATATTTTATAATTTTTATATTTTTTTTTTTTTTTTTTTAATATTTTTTTTAAAATAAGAAAAATATAAAAAAAAACTTAGAAGTATTTTGAAAAAAATTTTAAAGAATAATGAAAGTATAAATTTAATATTAATTGAATATTTTTAGAAAAATTATTAATTTGGAGAATAATAAAATGTTTAAAATAAAAAGAAATAAAGGGGGGAAAAAAAAGATGGGAAATTTAAAACAATTTTAAAATAATTAAGAAAAGGGGAATATTTTAGTAGTAATAATTAATTATAATGATTAAAAATTATGATTTTTTAAAAAGGAAATTTTAAAATTAAAAGATTTAATTTTATAATTTAAAAATTTTAAATAAATTTATTTAATAAAAAAGATAAAAAATTGTTTTTTTAAAAAATTTAAAAATTATTATTATTATAAAATTTTATTTTTTAAAAAATTTTATTAAAAAAAAATTAAAGAATTTAAAAAAATTCGATTTTTGTTTTTTTTAAAAAAAAAATAAGGGGAAATATCTAGGAAGAAAATTAATAAATAAAAAGAAATAAAGAAAAATAAATTTGATATAAAATATTTGAAAAAAAAATATAAATTTTAACTAAAAAATTAAAATATTAAAAAAAAAAAATAAGAAATGATAAAAAAAAAAATTTTAAAATATTTTAAAAAGAAAGAGAGGAATTTTAAATTTAAATTAAATAAAAATAAAATTAAAAAATATAAATTATATTTATAAATCTAAAAATATTAATTATATAATATATATAATTATATAATAAATATAATAATAAAAGTATAGAAAAGATATAATATATTAAATAAAATAATAAAAAAAAATAAAAAATTTTTAAAAATATAAAATTTTATAATTAAATAAAAAATATAAAAAATATATTGTAATATTATAATAATTAAAAATAAATAAAAATAAAATAAAAAAAATTAAAAAATTATAGAGAATAATATAAATAATAAATATATAAATATAAATAAAAAAATAATAATAATAAAATAATAAAATATATAAAATAAAAAATAAAATTTATATTTTAAAATAATATAAAAAATATAAGGGTATAAAATTATATAAAAAAAAAAAAAAAATTTTAAAATAAAAAAAGAAGATAAGGAAGATAGGGAAAATATAATTTTTTAAGATTAAAATAATAAATATAAATAATAAGAAAAATATATAAAAAGGAATATAAAAAAAAAAATTAATAAAAAAATTATAAAAAAAAAATAATAAAAAGATAATGATAAAATAAAGATATAAAAATATATAAAATAAAAATAAAAATATAAAAATAAAAATATATAATATAAAATATAAATATAATTTTATAATAATATATATATAAAAAAAGTAAAAAAATATATATAATAATAAATTTTAAATATAAATATATATATATAATATATTTTAAAAAATATTAAAAGATATATAAAAATAAATTTTAAATATTTTAATATATAAATATATATTAAAAATTAAATTTTTTTAAAATTAGATTAAAAATTTTATAAATATATTTTAAAATAAAAATAAAAATAAAATATAATTAAAAAAATTTTAAAAAATTTAAATTTTATAAAATTTTAAATATATATAGTAAAAATTTATTAATTAAAAAAATTTAAAAATTTAAAAATTTAAATAATAATAAATAATAAAAAATAATATTTATAATAATATAATATATATATATATTTATATTATAAATATATATATTTAAATAAATAAAAAAAAATTTATTTAAAATATATATTAATTATTATTTAAAATATATAAAATATTATAATTTTAATATTATTAAAATATAATAAGAAAATATATAAAAGAAATATTATTAAAATAAAATATATTAAAATTATATATATAAACATCTAAAAATAAAAATTTATAATAATATTAAAAATATATTAAAATTTTTAATATATAATTTTTAATATAAATTTTTCATAAATATTAATAATATTAAAATAAAATATAATTTTTATATATTAATATATAAATTTTATATTAATATAAATATAATATAATATAGTTATATTAAATAAATATAATTATATATATAAAGAAAAAATATTTAAAAAAAAAATATATATAAAAATATTAATATATTTTAATATAAAATATAAATAAAAAATAAATATTATATTATATATAAATATATAAATAATATAATATATAAAAAATTTAAAATTTTATAATAATTTTTAAAAAGAATATTTTTTTAAATAAAATTAAATTTATATTAAAAGTATATATTTAAATTCATTTTATTATTTAAATAATAATATTTTAAAATATATATAGATTATATATATATTAAATTAAAAATAATATAATTTTTAATTAATTTTATAATATAATTTTAAAATAATATAAATATAATTTTATTTTTAATTATATAATATAATATAATTTTTTAAAAATTTAAATCTTCAAATTATATAGAATTAATATATTAGTTTAAATTTAAAATAAAAATTAATTTAATATATTATTAAAATAAGTAATATAATTTTATAATTTTTTATATTATTTATATATTTTATAAAATAAATATATATTAATATATATACTATTAAAATATTATTTTAATTTAAAATTTTAATTATAAATATATATTTAAATTTTTTATTAAATTTTTTAATTTATTTATTTTTATTATTTAAAAAGAAATTTTATTTAATTTTTTATAAAATTTTAAAAAATATTTATTTTATATATATTTATATAATAAATAAATTTTAATTTTTAATTTTATATTTTTTTAAATTATTAAAATAATTTTTTTTTTATAATAAATTAATATATTTTTTATATTAATTTTATTAATAATATAAATTTTTATCTAAAATATAAAATATATAAAAATAAGATTATTTCTAATATATATATATATATTATTTTATATAAAAAATATTTTTAATATATATAAAATAAAAATTTTAAATAATTTATAATTTTTTTTATTTAGATATATAAAATATAAATATAAATATAAAAAAAAAAACTAAAATAAAAATATAATAAAAAAAAGTAAATATATATAAATATATATATTAAAATATATATATATAAAATAAATTATTTAATATATATATAATATATAATTAAAATATTATAATTATATATAATATATATTAATTAAAATTTTAATATTAAAAATATATTTATTATATTATATTTATTTTTCTAATTTTTTTTAAAATATATTATAATTTTATAATTTTAATATATATATATATTATATAATTTATTTTTTTTTATTTTTTTTTTTTATTATTATTATTTTTTATTTTTATTAAAAATTTTTTTTTTTTATATTTTTAATATATATATATTATTATATTATATATATATAATTTTATAAAATTTATAATATATATATATAATTTATATTATCTAATTTTATATATATATATATATATATTCTATATATTATATATATATATATATATATACTATATATATATATATCATTACCTATATAATCATAATTATATCTATATACTTATATATATATACTATATATATTTATCTATTATTATATATAATATATAATATATATATTATATAAACTATATAATATTATATATATATATATATATCTATATATATATATATATATATATTATATGTGTGTGTGTGTGTATTATATATATACACACACACACACAAACACACATATATAATATATATATATATACATATATATATTACACATACATATATACATATACACATATACATACATACAATCATTCATACATACATACATATATATATATAAATATATATATTATATATATATAATATATATATTATAATATATTATACACACACACATACACACACCACACACACACACACACACACACACACACACACACACACACACACACACCACACACACACACACCACACACACCACACACACACACACACACACACACACACATATGTAATATATACACATAATTATATATATACATTATATATATATAATATATATATATATATTATATATATATATATAGCTATATATATATATATATTCATATATCTATATATATATATATATATATATATACATACATACATACATACATACATACATACATACATACATACATACATACATACATACCATACATACATACATACATACATGGGTGTGTGTGTGTGTGTGTGTGTGTGTGTGTGTGTGTGTGTGAGTGTGAGTGTGTGTGTGTGTGTGTGTGTGTGTGTGTGTGTGGTAAATGTATGTTTTAAAAAAATTGTATATATATTTTTTTATATAATAAATTTATATTATTGTGGGGGTAGGGAGATATGGGTAAAGTGTGAGTGTGGGTGGGTGGAAAGTGGGAAGGTAGGTAGGCAAGGCAGGATGGATAGGTGGGATGGGAACTTTATGAAGGGCAGGGCGGGAAAAGGTTTGGGATGGTGTGGGAAGACAGGTTAGTGTGGGGAAGATAGGCGGGTTTGGTGAGTAGGCGAGGTAGCAGGGTTTGGGTATGTAGGAAGGCAAGGGGAGCGGGCAGAGCGGGACTGTGGGGTGTAGGAGGGTAGGGTTAGGTAGGTTATGGTAATGTATAACAGCAAAGGGAAGGGAAAGGAAAGGAAGGGAAGGGAAGGGTAGGGTAGGGCAGAATAGGCTGAAAGTGAGGAAGAGAGAAATAGCATATATTGCTGGAATCACACGAAGAAAGGAGAGAGGGAGAGGGAGAGGGAGGGAGGGAGGGAGGGAGGGAGAGAGAGAGAGAGAGAGAGAGAGAGAGAGAGAGAGTGAAAGAGAGAGAGAGAGAGAGAGGGAGTGAAAGAGAAGAGAGAGAGAGAGAGTGAAAGCAAGAGAGAGAGAGAGAGAGAGAGAGAGAGAGAGAGAGAGAGAGAGAGAGAGAGAGAGAGAGAGAGAGAGAGAGAGAGAGAGAGAGAGAGAGAGAGAGAGAGAGAGAGAGAGAGAGAGAGAGAGACAACTCCTCAAGTCTCATCTTTTTTGTTAACCTCAATATCAACAGATCCATTGAGTCCCTTGATAAAAGACAAGTTTTCTGTTTTATATGTGAAGTGCAGGATTTCCTCTTGCTCTTCCAGGTATGATGTGAGGTTCCATGCATCTAAGGCCAAAGCAAAGCAAGAAGAATCCACAAAATGATTGCTATAATATATTCTGTCATCGAAACCCAGTGCCTCCTCAGCCATTTCATCGGTCAGCACTTCTGACGGACCCATATTGTAGAACTGGGGATAGTACCACCTTCTGAATTTATCCCTTGCTTCCGGTTCTGAATACAGGCATATGTTTCTCTTCTGCAGCTGCTTGAGAAGGACAAATAGTCCCTCTGGGGTGAGAGAGGTGTTCTCCAGATGAATGCCTGTGTAACGGATGTGCATGCTGCCCAAAAGGTTTGCCAATTTAGAGACACTTTTATCGTTTATGTTTTGAATATACACGTCTAGCATTGGCACAGTGGTGCATGGCAGACCCTCTATGTCTCCTTTAAGGATTGGATAATCAATCTTTACTTCAAGCCACAACAACTTAGGTAGATATTTATTAATGATAAGAACAGTTGAAAGTGTCTTGAAATCCTGTACACGTAGTTTGAGATATACTAAGTGTTTTGTGGCATTGCAGTTTACTATACTCTGCAGAATTTCATTAGATAAGACACCTGATATCAGATCAATCTTTGTCATAACAGTGTCTTTGAAAAATGCCTTGACAATGCGGTCCATACTGCCTTTTTCACCATATTTAAATTGACAGCTGCTATCCAGCCAAACAAATATATCAACACGGCAAAGAAAGGCCAGAACCTTTTGAAGTTCAGAAAATGGTTTTAATTTTTCTATATTCAGAAATATTCTAATGGGTG
Organism: Penaeus monodon; assembly: GCF_015228065.2. NCBI lineage: Eukaryota > Metazoa > Arthropoda > Malacostraca > Decapoda > Penaeidae > Penaeus > Penaeus monodon. The sequence continues at coordinate 39,229,345 of NC_051411.1, forward strand.
CAACATTCATCAAAAGGGTTTCCAGTGGAATGAGCTGAATATCTGCAGCACATACATTCCATTCCTCTGGATACTCTGAAACCTCCACTATATATTCCACTAACTTTGGTGCTGCCTTTATCTCCGTAACAAGTTCAAGGTTGAAGGTCAGGTTTTCAAAGCTATCCTCACTGTGGTTCACTATTGCGCAAATCAGTCTCCTGTCATCGAGCTCAGACATAACTCTTTTACCCTTATTTATTCTTGACATGTGGCCCCCAATGAAGAGAGACAGTTGATACAAGCACTGCACATCTCCAGTAAGGCTACGATACTTCTTCCCTTCCAGTATCATGTGAGCAACATACCATGCTGCAAAAAACTCTTGCTGGAGAGTATGCACAGAGCTCAATTCACCTTTGTGATTATTTACATGACGATTTCTTTGCACAAAGAGGCCCTTAATGAGAAACTGGTTCACATCTGCTGGGTAAATCTTTGAGGTCTCTTCAAGCACTTGAATCATATATTCACCTTCTAATCTTTTATTTTCCTTAAATGCTGAAAGAGCAATGCAACCCACAGCCATGAGCCACTGGTGTTCCTTGGTTTCCTTTTGGTCATCCTGAAAACTAGTTTCTATTATTTTCCTAAAAGTCCTTATGGTGAGCATCCACAATAGATCTGTGACAGTAGATACATTATCAAACAAGGAGGGGGTGGTCATCCATGCCTCACACACCTGCACCAATGTTGTAGGGTGTTTGAGAATAAGTGACAACCTACACATGTTCTTCATTAAAAATGCCTTAAACTCTTTCACATCACCTGATTTAGACCTATGGTGGAGTAATTCCTCTGCGAGGTTAACAATTTCCTCACGGTCATAACCATTCAACTGCAACTTGTACAAGATGTAACTACTCCAGCATTCTTGAATTCTATCATAGCCTTCAGGTACACACAGCATTACAACATTCATACTACATGCTTCCTCAATGACACCTTTCACCTCATCCAAGTGCTTTGAATCCAGCTCTTCTGCATCATCAATAATTAGTAATACAGATGCCTTCTTTAACCATGTGTGAATTGCTGCTGTTCCATGTGTTAATGCACATAAAGGAAGGGCAATCTCCACAATATCTTTGTTAGTGACATTTCCTAATGCAGCTGATAAGATTATCACTGCCTCATATTTACTAACGTGGGAAATTCGGTTGTCCTTGTGCTTCCATGAAGATGCCAAGAGCTCCGCTAAACTTGATCTTCCGAGACCTGGACTAGATCTTACAAGACACACTCTCATGCTTTCTCCTTCAGCAGGTTCTTTATTAAATGGGGCTAGGATGTCCTTCACAGCTACCTTCTCCCCAAGCATTGGACTGTTGACAGGAAAAGTGTACATGCTTAATGTAAGGCAAGAAAATTTTAGAGTAAAGATAACTAAGAATGGTATGAAGATGCAAGCAATTTTTCTTTATACCTTATACTACATATACAGATGAGAATTCCTGGCTTTCCATTTCCTATCGTGGTGAGAATGAAGATGTGTATGTGATATGTTTTAGTAGAGAGGTTGCCTAGTTCCTACTACTGTCATGGTATAAGTAAAGATTTTCATATAATTTGGCCTTTTTTCTGATATAAATAACTTCAAGACCTTTTTTCCTAGTCAGACTTTCAAGACGAGTAAAAAACAACAGACAAAAAACATAAATATCATGCTAACACAGAATAAAATCTATATCTATCATGTGCAAAGCTACTGCCCACAGACAACAAATTATTATAATTTCTACTCTATAATTTCTCTACCTCTATATGTCGGAGATCAAGGGTTCAAGTTCAGTACTTCAAGAGCAAACTTACCTGCAAGTTTTTCTATTACGTTTGCTAGGTATCTTGGTTGCTTCAGTTACGAGCAGCTTCACAGGATTCAGCACTGGTGGCTGGCAACACTGATACTGCATTTCCAGTTCAACTTTAATATCCTCTGCAAAGAACAAGAATATAATTCACTATCTAATGAATGTTCAATGCTAATATAACAAAGAGTAAGCGGGAGTTATACTGCAGTGAAGACATCTTATATTGTGAAATTCTGAGACATTTTTGAAGAGGGTCGGAGAGGAAAAGAGAGAGAGAGAGAGAGAGAGAGAGAGAGAGAGAGAGAGAGAGAGAGAGAGAGAGAGAGAGAGAGAGAGAGAGAGAGAATAAGATAAGATAAGATAAGATAAGATAAGATAAGATAAGATAAGATAAGATAAGATAAGATAAGATAAGATAAGATAAGAGGAGAGGAGAGAAGAGAAGTGAAAACTATGGAAGGGAAAAGATAAAGAAACAGACAGAAAAAGATTAATATTAAATCACTACTCCCATTACCCTGGATGAGAAGAGACATGAAGTGAAGAGAAGGGTAGGGAAGAGATAGGAAGAGAAGGGGCAGGAAAAGTAGAAAAGACAAGGGAAACAAAGGGAACAGAGAAAAAGAAAAATATCTATAAACCACATTAGTGCTAAACCGATCATGCCATGATCCCAAACTCCCAAAAAATAACTATGATATCGTATTACCCAAAAACAATTTAAAGCCA
>NC_051411.1:39232023-39235937 GCF_015228065.2 Penaeus monodon
TAAAAAATTTTTTATTTTTGTGTGTGGTGTGTGTGTGTGTGTGTTTTGTGTGTGGTGTTGTGTGTGTGTATGTATAATATAATTATATATATATATATTAATATTATATATAATATATATTTTATACCACACCCACACCACACAATATATATATATATATAATATATATATATAATAATATAAGTATATTATATATATATATATATATATTTTTATATAATTATATGTGTGTGTGTGTGTTGGTGTGTGTGTATGGATTTATATATATATTATGATTTTATATTTATATATATATATATAATTTATATATCTATATATTTTATATATATATAATACACACACACACACACACACACACACACACACACCACACATGAAAACAAAAGAAAAAAAATATATATATATATATATTATAATTATATACTATATAAATCTATATATAATATATATAAAAATTTTATTATACATATTATTATAATAATATATATTTTATATATATATTATTTTATTTAAACTTTATGCATACGTTAACTCGTTTGAAATACACCGAAAAACAATCCAAAACGCTAACGCCCCTGGCGTTTATCAATCAAACCAACGTGCTACAATGTCGAAAGGGCCAGGGCTGTTGGAAAAAAAATTGACGATATGTTTCGATGACAAACTACATAAAAGATTGGATCGCGTAGTTGCACGATTGAATCACGTCGAGTGCATTGAATGGCTGCCCTTTTCCCAAGGGATTGGATCTAATGCTGAATTCGTATATGATTTCGCCGTTTATTTACTTATAATTACGGTATGCGTATCGAGATTGGACATACATCTAAAAAATATATATATTCATGTATTTTTGTTTTGTGAAATTCATATCGTTTTCTTTTAAAAAGGATTTTAATATTGCATTGGGCGTATTTTTATGATCCCTTTCTGTGGAAGTAGAAGCAGTGTTCCCGATGCATGTTCTCTTCAAAATTTATTTGGATATTGAATATACTCTGTGAAGTTGGAAATGGGCGTAAGTAAAATAAAAGTGACTTATTTTCCCCAGATATTACATCATGTAATTTACACACACACACACACACACCCCACACACACACACCACACACACACACACACACAAAACACACACATATATATATTATAATATATATATATTTATATATTTAATATATTATAATATATATGTATATATATTTATATATTTAATTAAATACAAGTGTGTGTTTCTAGATACATACGTACATGCATACAAATACATATACAAAATATACACAACTCCTTTCAAAAGACTCGCAATCCACAGCCCAAGGGAGGAAACCACCATTAATCTAAAAGCAAGAAAATACTCCCCCTCCCCCTTCCCCTCCCCCCTGCCACGACCCAACCAGAGCCTTACCTCCCCGCCCCCACCAGGGAGACTCCAGCGCACTTCGTCAGTCATCCGAGACCCGGGGAACCCAAGAACCCTCCGGACGCACTTCTGCAGCGGGGACTCCGTAACACTGGTTGCCTTTTAACGCGCCGGGCACAGGTAGTCGGGAAGGAGACAGGTGAAGGGGACGGATGCAGGTGGCGGGTGAAAGTGCGAAGAAGGTCGGACAGGAAACTCCACTTTGAGGAGGAATGGACGGCCGAGGCACTCAAAGCCAAAAACTACTTAGCATGCAAACCAGACACCGATGTAGACAAACAAATTAATGTGCTTATATTATATATTATATATATATAAAATATATATATATTTTATAATATATATATATATATATATATATATATATATATAAAAGAGAGAGAGAGAGAGAGAGGAGAGAAAGAGAGAAGAGAGAGAGAGAGAGAGAGAGAGAGAGGGGAGTGTGTATGTATGTATGTATGTATATGTATATGTATATATATTATATATATATATATATATATATATATTATATATATATACATTATAAAGTATATGTATATGTACACATACACACACACACACACACACACACACACACACACACACCACACACACACACACACACACACACAAAACCCCAAACACACAAAATTTTGGTGTGTGTGTGTGTGTGTGTGTGTGTGTGTGTGGTGAGTGTGTATTTACATGTTTTATTTTATATATTATATATATATATAATAATATATATATTATATATATATATATATGTATTATTTTATGTATTTATATATGTATACTTATAATATATTTTATTTTATATATATATATATATAAAATATATATATATATATATTATATATTATTAAGACATAGTGTATATAGTGTATTATATATGTATGTTTCACATTATAATAAAATATATATTATATATTGTGTTGTTGTTTTGTGGTGTGTGTTGTGTGTGTGTTGTGTGTGTGTGTGTGTGTGTGTGTACGTATGCTTGTATGAATATTCAGGTGTATAAAACAAGGGAAGTCTAATAACTTACTCTTTCACGAGGTCACCGACACACCCAAGGAGAAAATCAAACAGATTTGGCTTATCTTATTTGCATTTGCTCGAACATCTTTTTACATTCCTCGCCTCACAAGTGATTGATTTCCCACATGTCGACGAGCGCGACCCGGCAGCGCGTGGAGTAGGCCAGCCACTGCCTTTCGGCCGCATGCCAAGCCAACGCGACCCCCGGGCCACCCGAGGGCCTCATTCCCCAAAGCGCCCACGTCTTCCTTTCCCCGTCCTGCACTTCCTTCCAGAGTATATCTTGCCCTCGCTGTCGGCGGCCGTGAGGACAGGCCGATTGTCGTTCTGGAACCAGGAGGCGAAGCGCAAGGGCGTCTCCGTGGGCAGGAGGCAGACTTTGCTCTCCGACAGGCTCATCGAGCCAGGTGCAGCACGACGGCCTGCCCCTCCGCCCCCAGCACGGACACCAGCAGGGTCGAGGAGGCGCTGGCCAGACACAGGCTGAGAGAGCACACCGCGAACGGCAGCGCGATCTCCTTCACCAGCGAGAACGTGTTGGACGAGTCGATCAGGCAGATGTACACCTTCCCCTCGCGGTCGCCTAGCACCACCTCCACCTTCCTCTCCACGCAGCTGATGCACAGGAAGTGGAGCTCGCCCTTCTCCGCCACCCAGTCGGAGCGCATCTCCTTCAGGGTGGCGCTGAGGCCGTCGTCGGTGAGGTAGAGGTCCACCTTGCCCACCACGGACTCGCCGGCGAACACCAGCCGCGGCACGGAGGGCTGAATCACGCACCCGCTCAAGCTCACACTCGGGCCTTAGGGCGTTGGTGCTCCCGCCCTCCGCCAGGCGGCTCCTCCCTCGTGCTGAGGTGAAGGATGGTGATCTCCTCCTTCGTCGAGACCACGGCAAACTCCCTCTCTCGGATAACGCACGCGCGGTCGAGCCAGGGCACGAGGCTCCACAAAAGGGGCGTGATGGAGGGCTGGAATACCCTGAGCTTCCGCGAAAGGAAGATCCACGCCACGGGGACGGGCTTGAGGAAGAGCAGGTCTCACAGCCGGGAAGCCTCCTCGGGAAGAGGGTCGCCGCCCCACGACCAGGAGGTTCGGCGTCGGAATCCTATGAGGACTCACCGCCACGAACTGGAAACTCTCGTAATGCGAACTCTGGAACTTAAAACTGCGCGGCTTTCTCCATCGTGCTGAAGTAGAGGGAAACTGCTGTAAGGACCGAAAGTATCATACAAGGGATTTCTAGAAACCAATGGCTGTCTTCTACCGAAATAATCATACAAGGGATTTCTAGAAACCAATGGCTGTCTACTACCGAAAAAAATCATATAAGGGATTTCTAAGGACCGAAAATTATAAAACAAGGAATTCCGAAAATGATCAGACAAGAGCTTTAAGTGTCAAAATCAGCATTGCCAAGTTCCACCAAACTCTTTTTAAAAGTTACCCAAAATAAAATATGGGAAATTATTCGAAAT
>NC_051411.1:39236037-39238537 GCF_015228065.2 Penaeus monodon
TTGTTTTTTTGTTGCTACTGTGGCATGTTTTTTTATTTCCCTTCATTTCATTGTTTTCTTTCTTCTTCCTTTTTTTCCCCTTTTCCCTTTTTTTGTTTCTTTCTTATTGTTTCCCTTTCCCTTTTTTGCCCCGTTTTTCTCCCTTTCTTTCTTTTTTCTCTCCTCCTCCCTTTTTCCCCTTTCTTTTTCTCTCTCTCTTTTTTTCTCTCTTTTTTCTTTCTCTCTCTCTTTTTTTTTTTTTTTTTTTTTTTTTTTTTTTTTTTTTTTTTTTTTTTTTTTTTTTTTTTTTTTTTTTTTTTTTTTTTTTCTCTCCCTTCTCCTCTTTTTTTTTCCCTTTCTCTCTCTCTCTTCTTTTTCTCTTTTTTTCTTCTCTCTCTCTTTTTCTTTCTTATCTCTCTCCTCTTTCTTTCTCTCTCTCTCTCCTCTCTCTCTCCTCTCCTCTCTCTCTCCCTCTCCCTCTCTCTCTCTCTTTCTTCTTCCTCTCTTCTCTCTCTCTCCCCCTCTCCTCCCCTCTCTTTTTTTCTCTCTCTCTCTTCTTTCTTTCTCTCTCTTTCTTTTTCCCTTTTTCTTCTCCCTTTTTTCTCTCTTTCTCTCCTTCTCTCTCTCTCTCCCCTCTCTCTCTCTCTTTTTCTACCCCCCCCTTTTTCTCCCCCTTTCTCCCCTTTTCTCTTTTTCTCTTTCTTCTCTCTTCTTTTTTCTTTCTTTCTTTTCTCTCTCTCTCTTCTCTCTCTTTCCTCTTTTTCTCTCTCTTCTCTTTTTCTCTTTCTCTCTCTCTCTCTTCTCTCTCTCTCTCTCTCTCTCTTTTCTTCTTCTCTCTTCTTTTCCCCTTTCCCCCCCCCCCCCCCCCCCCCCCTCTTTTTCCTTTTCTCTCTCTCTTTCTTTCTCTCTTTCTCTCTCTCTCTCTCTTCTCTCTCTCTCCTCTCTTCCTCTCTCTCTTTTTCTCTCTCTCCCCTTTTTCTCTCTCTCTTTTTTTCCTCTCCTCCCCTTTTCTCTCTCTTTTTCTTTCCCTCTCTTTCTCTCTCTCCTCTCTCCTTTTCTCCCTCTTCTTTCTCTCCCTTTCCCTCCTCTCTCCCTTCTCCCCCCTTTTTCCTTTCCCCCTCTCTTCTTTTCTCTCCCCCTCCCCCTCTCTCCCCCTTCCCTTTCCCCCTCTTTTTTTTCCCTTTTCCTTTCCTCCCTCCCCTTTCCCCTCCCCCCTCCCCTTTCTTCTCCCCTCTTTCTCTTTTCTTCTCTTTTCCCTTTTCTTTTTCTCTCTCTCTCTTTTTTCTCTCCTTTTTCTCCCCTCTTTCTCTTTTTCCTTTCCCCCTTTTTCTCTCTTTCTCTCTCTCTCTCTCTCTTTTTCTTTTCTCTCTCCTTTTCTCTCTTTTTTCTTTCTTTCTCTCTCTCCTCTCTCTCTCTTCTCTCTCTCTTCTCTCCTCTCTCCCTTCTCTCTCTTTTTCTTTTCCTCCCCCTCTCTCCTTTTTTCCCATCTCCCCCTTTCCCCCTCTTCCTTCCTTCCTCTCCCCCTTTTCCCTTTTTTCTCCCTTTTCCCTTTCTCTCCCTTTTCCCTCCCCCTTTCCCTCTTTTCCCCCTCTCTCTCTCCCCCCCTTTTGTCTCTCTCTCTCTCTTTTCTCTCTCTCTCTCTCTCTCTCTCTCCTCCTCTTTCTCTCTCTCTCGTTACATTACCTCCCCCCTTTTTTAATATATCTTTTATCTGTCCACTCTCAGACAAAAGGAGGATGGGAATTTACCCGTTTCGGGCGTACAAGGCCCTCAGGGGCCCCAGAAACGTCTTTGTGTACACTTCCCACCAGAATAAAAAGATACAGATTATACACTAGTGGCGGAAAAGGCTCGAGGGTATTTCAGCGACATCGAATGGCCTTCTTCACGGAGAAACGTCCTTGTCGAATTTTTTTCTTTCAAAATTAAACCCCCCCCCTTTTGCCAAAACCCCCCCGTGGGAAAATAACCCATTTCGGTCATGACCCGGGGAGATTTAGAATCTTTTTGCATCCCCGATAGGGAAAAGGGTCTCAGCACGGAAAAAGAAGAAAATTCAAAACCCTTTTAAAAATGTGGGGAAAAGGAAAGGGGAAAAAATTTTTGCAGGGAGGGGAAGGGAAAAAATTTTAGGAAAAAAAAAAAGAACTTGAAGAAAAAGGGGGAGGGAAAAAAATTAGCATAAAAAAAGTAAGGGAGGATTTAAAAGTTTAAAAATTTTTTTTGGGAAAAAAAAAATTTTTTTTTGAAAAGGGAAATTTTTAAAAAAAAGGGAAAAGGTTTTAAAAATATTTTAAAAGGGTTTTTTCAAAATTAGAGGAAAAATAAATTTGAAAAAAAATAAAAAAGTCTTTAGAAAAAATATTTTTTTAAGTTTTTTAAAAAATATATTATATATATATTTTATATTTATATAAATTATATAAATATATAATATATATATATATATATTTTATATATATATATCATTTTTAAAAATTTAATATATAAAATATTTTATATTTTTAAATTATATTAATAT
>NC_051411.1:39243537-39251037 GCF_015228065.2 Penaeus monodon
GACTGCCTGTACTTTTAGACTGAAATTTTTCTCTAGGCAAATGGCTCCTCAATTCTTGGCAACGCTTCTTGTCCATATCAAAGTAATGATAGATGAAAAATACTGCCAGAGTGGATATATCTTTGGTAGTTTTAAAGGTACTAATGAAGCTGCCATTATTTTTGGGGATCAGTGCTACTAGCAGTTACTTTCAGAATGTTTTTTACTAACTTGCTGCTGCTGTGAAAATCGTACCTTCACTGATTTTCTTTTTTTTTCACAGTAGGCATGGCACCAAAGTAAATGCCATCCCTGGCAGACTTAGGTCAACGGCTGTAATACTTTGAAATTTATATATTTAAATGTACCAACTACTCTTCAGTATATAAATCTCTAAGTGAAAGGTAACTGTTAAGTTTCATAGGACCTAAATTTTCAAGATATTTTGGACTAGTTATGATATGGAAAATGAACTTTATATTCAGAACAACATTTTTTTTTTGATCTGCCATCTTGTAAGAACACTTTGTAAAATCAGTGGGAGAACTTTTGATATCCCGAAAATTCCTTTTTACTGACTTTTTACTTGTTTAACTAATATGACTAATAATTCTTATTTATACTTGTCAAAAATATGCTTTAGAGTACTCTTTTGTAGACTTAAGTTTGGATTATAACATACACCAAGTAAATCCTACCATTCCCTCTTTCTTTTCTCATTAGTACAAATCAACTACATTTGTTAAGGAAAAAATGCAGATAATCATACCACTGTGTAATCTTTTTTATTCTTATTAAAACACTCATTCCACTGAATATTTCTTTTGTATTAATAACATTTGTTTGCAACAAATTTTCATTTTGATAATCTTTGCAAGATTACAATAGGATGGTTACATAAACACACATTAATAGAAGTTCTCCTTTTTAATTTACTAACAGTTTTTCATGAAATATATTGTACATGGTTCTGTTTGACCCTTATATACATGCTAAAAGTATGTGATGAATAATAATATTACTCGGCTGGTTCGAAGGTGTAGTGGGTTTTGCCCTCCTCTGGGTATTGCTTGGGAAGCTGGAAAAGAAAATCACATGAACACTATATTTTCAAGACATATTTTAATGGTTGGAGCTTCAAGCTGCTAATATACAACTTGTACAATTATTTATATGTCTAAATATGTGGAAAATTTCTTGCTCAAAAGTCAATGGGTTAAAATAGTTTCCCCAGAAGCCCTTTTACAGGAGGAGAAGGGGCAAACTGTGAAGACCACAGTTTTTAATGCCACTATAGAGAGGGAAGAAGAAAGAAAAGAAAAGAAAAGGAAAAATCAAACTATTCACTTGAACCAAGGATTCACATAAGTTATTTAATTAAGTGATATCTCAGATACCAATCACTTTATTCAGAATAACCCAAAACTTTTACAACTGTCTGTGTATGCTAACTAATATCAATAAAATTATATACTTGCTTTCTTCACTTAAAAATACTAAAAATTCACATACAAAGACAAACCAGAGTACAAATAGAGAGGAGTTAAAACCCACCACTGGCCAGTGCATCTTATTGTCATTGATGTAAAAGTATACAGCTACGGAAGCTGCTATGAGTCCTAAGAAGGAGAGCAACTGATCACCGACTGAAAAGCGAAGTTTCTGGGTGGCATCAACGCGGTCTAGGCCATACATATCAGCATTGGCGTGGAGCTGAAATGAAAACAAAGTCGGTACTTTAAAGGTGACTACATCAATCATCTCCACAAATGCTGATCCACTTATATGTAGATATGTATTGCATTTATTTATTTATTTATTATTATTATTATTTATTTTTTGGTATATCTTTGCAGAGGAGGAGGAGGAGGAGGAGGAAGAAGAGGAGGAGGAGGAGGAGGAGGAGGAGGAGGAGGAGGAGGAGGAGGAGGAGGAGGAGGAGGAGGAGGAGGAGGAAGAAAGAGGAGGAGGAGGAGGAGAAGGAGGAGGAGGAGGAGGAGGAGGAGGAGGAGGAGGAGGAAGATGAAGAGGAGGAGAAGGAGGAGGAAGAAGAAGAGGAGGAGAGGAGGAGGAGGAAGAAGAAGGAGGAGGAGGAGGAGGAGGAGGAGGAGGAGGAGAAGAGGAGGAGTTGGAGGAGGAAGAGGAGGAGTTGGAGGAGGAAGAAAAGGAGTAGGAGAAGACAAAGGAAAGGGAGGGGGAGGGGGAGGATGAGGAAAGGGAGGGGAGGGGGGGAGGAGGAAGAGGAGGAGGAAGAAGAAGAAGAGGAAGAAGTGGAGTAGGAGGAGGAGGAAGAAGCAGAGGAGAAGGAAGAAGAGGAGGAGAAGAAAGAAGAGGAGGAAGAGGAGGAAGAGGAGGAGGAGGAGGAAGAGGAGGGGGAGGAAGAAGAGGAGGAGGAAAAGGAGGATGGAGAAGGAGGAGGAGGAGGAGGAGGAAGAAACAACATAAGCAACATTCTCCATTTAAAATTTCATTATTGTATTATCTGGTATATAACATACTTTATTTACATATATATAGATATTTAGCATGCTGGCTTCCATCTTTATCTCACAATGAATACCTTATTGAAATGGTATTGCCATTAATACTTATATCCAGTAACACACACAAACATGAGGTGGTCATATTGGCCATTCTGCACTTGTAAAATATTCTTTCTAGGACTGTTTACCTACACCTAAATGCTTGCATTTTTCATATTCTTCCCTCCACTAACAACCTAGTTGATCCCTGAGATGCATCTCTCTCAAAGACCGATTTCTCTCACCGGCTCGCCAAAATCTCTTCGGTGCTCAGGATGGTCCCAGTCTCTGAAGGGGTCTCTTGCTTCGGCCGATACAACTGGCAGCTTGGGGTAGTCGCCTAAACCCAGGCCGTCGTCAGGATAGGGCTCATATTCGTCAGGTCGCAGACCATACTTGCGTGCGGCAGCCGAGCGCTCCTCTGGGGTGACGGGATAATTGCCAGGCTTCCAGTCCTTATTCCAGTCTGAAATTTAGAACAAACATGTCTCAGGAAAAATTCATAATAAATAAAAAGTAACTGCATTTAGGGCTTGCACATGCTAATGGCTATGAAAACAGAAGGAAAAGAATAATAAAGAATAACAAAGCTATTATTTAAAAAGTTACAAGTCAGTTATCTATTCTTAATATCTCTCTTCCTTCTAGGCCACTTATAAAAGTTACAATTCTCTGCAGGTATATACTTTGGGGTAATTGAATTAAGTGATGCCATGGCTTCCTAGCTTTGCACTCCAACAAAGGCATACAAATCTCCTCTGTGTAAATTCTGGTAAAACCTAGACTGGGTTCTCATTTTGACGACAAATTGCCCAACTTAATTATTGTTCTCAACTTGCAAGAATGCATATGATGGAGCTTTACTGGCCACTACCAGACCACAAAACATGGAGGCTGCAGAATTACTTGACATGCATAATATTATATATCATTCATCTCCATGCAGACCTATTGTAAATAATTGCATTTAAAAAAAAATTACATTCTTATTTATTATTATTATTATTTTTTAGCTAAGTTTACTGATGAATCATAACAGTCTTATAATTTAACCAATATCCATAAAAGAGAAAGAAAAATAAAGAAAAATAATAGACCTATAGAACTTGTGAATGCCATTAAGCATACCAGCTCTTTATCCAGTATGAAAAGCCTTTCCAGACTTGTCATATTTACAATAAACATTTTTGTTTTTGGTAAATCTTGACTGGAAAATCATGTAGGGATAAAAAAGATTAAGGTAATAACCACAAAGAGGATAAAAAACACTAGTATTAAGTACACAAAATAATTTGTAGAAAAGTAAGACCATAGTCATTAGCAAAAATCTGCAACAACTCATCAACAGATCATCCTGACTTCCTTTCTTTCTTCAGGGCCCCAGCAGAGGCAACAAACTTATTACATTTTGTAAATATGGTCTAATAGCTTTACATGGCAATCATTCATGAAGAATATACAATTGGCAGAGTTTTGTTGGCCTTTGCCAGAGCACCAAAGACACAGAGGCCAAAAAGAATATGGGACTTCCCTTATTTGAATGTAGTCCTAGGTTCAAGAATTACCTTGATTTTAAGGTCACGCATATGCTCATTACTTAACTCCAATGAAAATACATGTAGGTAAGCACACCTTTTGTTTTTCATTGGTGGAATATTAACAATACATCTTACACATAGTGATAGTTGTTGAGAAAACTATTGTGATAACTCTGAACAGGACCAAGTGAAACTATGTGTTCTATTTTTTTTTATATTGAGCAAAGAACAATGAACCTCCTCCATGCATATTTTGTTAGATAGAGCTCAGACAGGATCCATATTAGATGATAAATAACGGGCTTGTCAAAAGGCTATATCTTGCCAAAATATATATTACTGAGACTTGTGTGCCTTGTCTCGAGCATGAACTTTGCTACGTGAGAATATGGCAATCTCTACACTTGGAGAAGCAAAGTTTGATATCATTATTACCATATGTGTGTTCACATGGGCACTGTATAGGAGTGCAATCTAAGGAATTAACATGCTGGCTTATGATTCGGCATCTGAAGCCTAAAAATCTCTCTGACTTGTATCATGAAAAAAAATTTGAAGCTCTACCACTGAAGGGAAAAAAGGTGAAACTGCCTGCCTAATACTCACGCACCATTTCCTCAATCTCTCACGGCCCAACAATCATTTCCAACTGAAACTCATGTTTGATATGTCCATTTACTGTAGAGATTATAATAATATCAATGACCCACTATGAGGGGGAAAATCTACTGATACTGTTGCAGAGAGAGGGAAAAACTATTAACTGATACATGAAATAATCTGCATATGCAAAGAATAAGATTAGAAATGAAGAAAATAAGTTGTGACAAGTGCCATTTGCAGAGTTAAGTCCACGTCAATTGGGTGGGGGTCCTGAGACAGAGCCCCTGATAGGGAAATACAATAATAGTTTGGGGTTTTGGGGGTGAAACCTATGTTAGAAAGGTTTTTGGTTCATATAGCAATGTTTGTAGATTCCCAGAAGTGGCTGGAATAATTGTGGGTTGTGGTCACTTCATAAACAATTACCAGAGTTTTTTTCTTGCCACACAATAGGGCTGAGCACATGGAGCTGCTTTACTCCTGAGGGGTTGTCTTCTCATGCAAATATGGGGCCTAAACCCAGAACGACTTGTAAACTGGCACGCATGGTAAGGTTTCTTGCTCGATCCTCAAAATTTGTGTACAAGGTTTTACAGAACTAAAAATTAACTGTAAAAAAGTTTATGAATAAAGTAAATGAGGATCCAGGTAATACAGCTCCTACCCACTCCAGCCTGGCCCATACCTGCTCCCTTACAGTGTGGGTGTGGCCTAAATTTGTGAATTCTAATAAGATGCTATTATTATATACATATTCCTTTTTCAACCTAACAGTGTTGCTTTGTATGGGCCTTATAAGGCATTTACTCTCCTTGTTTTTATTAATATTATTATTATCTTTTTGTGTGTGTGAGGGAAATGGACATTGCCATCTTATAGAGCATAGGAATAAGAGTCATAAACAACAGGTACAGCTGCTGTGGCCTTATATGTACCACGGGGTGACAATAAATAAAAGTCCTCTGCACGTCACCGCACAGAGATTAAAGTACGCAAAACCCTCACACGGCCAAAGTACTCCACGTCGCAGTTTCCGTTAGTTGGAAAGTGCAAATAACGGGTGGGGTGGGGGATACACGGGGGAGGTTTTGCCCCGTTTCTAGGGAACGGATAGGAGGTAAGGAAGGTTACGTCTGGATTTATGGATTCCCGCGAAATTCCTGGTTTTGGGACCTTGTATCTTTGGAGGTGAATCGCTCTCGGTAACAAATGCACAAGTTGGAATATACGAGACGTTGTTAAATTTTTTTTTAAAAGGGTTTTTAAGGTTTTAAAGGGTATTTTAGAAGGACGACTATGATCTACATCAATATAATTCAAAGATAACTCAAATCACATGCAATGGACTTACGATTATAATCCCTATCCCTTGACAGGCTTTACCTAAACCATATCGACTAAGAAGACCACAAAAGAAAACACAAATACAATACAAAAAAAGAAAAAGAAGAAAAAAAAACTTCCCGATGCCCATAATAAACCAATTATTCACGACCAAATTAACTTCTAAATATTCTCTCTCTCATTAAATATACTCACTTCCCGCGGAACGAGCGGACTGGGTGCCTGCGAGGGCCTGGAAGCCGCCAAGGGGCTTTAATTTCAACAGAGACCGTGTTATTGCCGACATATTTTTGCCGTCAGCTGAGAGGGAGACGAGGGATCCCGGTCCCGGTGAAAATTATTTTTAGGTGGTTTTTAATTATGTCGTTTTTTTTGGGTGAGTTGGGTTTTAATGGATCATTGGGTTTTGGAAAATGTGTTGAAAAGGAGATATTAGTGGTTGGTTGTTGCGTTGAGGGATAATGGGGAAACGGTCGGGGGGGGGGGAAATTTTCGGGTTCGTATGCCACTGAAATTATTATAATGCCGGTGATGAAATGATTTTTTTTTCTTCTAATTTTTTTCAGATGCTTTACAATGAAAATGCTAAAGGCGGTGGATGCTGAAGTTAATGGACTAGAAAAGGATATGATGGAAAGATGTTGAATCTCTCTCTCTCTCTCTCTCTCTCTCTCTCTTCCTTTCTCTCTTTCTCTATCTCTCTCTCTCTCTCTCTCTTTTCCTTTCTCTCTCTCTTCCTCTCTCTTCTCTCTCTCTCTCTTTCTCTTCCTTTCTCTTCCTTTCTCTCTCTCTCTCTCTCTCTCTCTCTCTCTCTCTCTCTCTCTCTCTCTCTCTCTCTCTCTTTTCCTTCCTCTCTCTCTCTCTCTTCCTCCTCTCTCTCTCTCTCTCTCTCTCTCTCTCTCTCTCTCTCTCTCTCTCACGCAGCAAAGTGATAAGCAATATACAACACATACATTATTTAGATAACAATATAAATACGACTTTGCCAGGTTTGGTGAGAAAATATTCAGTAAAACGTGCACATACATAATTTGATGAAAACACTCAGAAACAGTATTTCAGAACCTAGCTACTGAACTCATACGTACCGTAATTAATACCAAGATTCACGTTATGTATGTTGACTGAGTTACTAATTTGCATTAAAATATAATTCCCATTTCCCCCTATGATGATATCACTGCTTCCTTAGTCGTTTTTATTAAACATTAATAATAATAATAATAATAATAATAATAATAATAATAATAATAAACTGAGTCATTAACTTTAGTATCATAAGCTGCTTGATGACCTATTATGACCAATTATGTAATTTGGAAGAATTTACAATGAAGTTACCAAGGCAGGTAAGTAAATCAGCTCAGAATTTATCCTTAAAACAAAGTAATAGGTTTATATACAGATATGAATATGTGTTTTAGGGGAAACTGTGTGAAAACTGGTAACGAAATGTTGGCTGAAATAATCTATGTGCATATAATTTTCGGTATGTTGGCTATATGAAACTGAAA
>NC_051411.1:39276037-39281037 GCF_015228065.2 Penaeus monodon
CATCGGCCATGCTTTCCATTATGCACCAATTCACGTACCTTACGAGCCCCTTTTTATTCACGCAACCATCTTTATATATTTCCTAATTAATTATTGATTAATCTTACAACATAACACGCAGTTTCTTCACTAATACTCTCCACACAGGCATCACCCCACCGCTCTGTCACCTTACAAAAGACAATCCATAATGGCGTCTCTCGACTCTCTCAAATGTAACCAAACAATGACAATTTTCTCCCGTACAGATCAAACTTCTGAACGGATGGTCGTTAGAAGCTGCACCATCGATTCGGGAACACTTACGATAGACACGGAACTGGGACGCCAGAGCCATTGTGGGATGTTTACTTACGATGGAAAGTAAGTATCAGAAACACTGACAATGGCCGACTCGTTTACAATTGTTTTAAGTTTCGCGGATGGATTAATGTGATTTTTGCTTTGTAATTTATAGTGCCTTGGTACGTGATTACTCTAGAGGTTATAGTGCTTTGTTAAGTGATTACCCTAGAGGTTATAATGCCTTGTTACATGATTGCCTCTAAGTTTGTAAGTTAGTCGTTCTTATGCCCTGACACTCCTAATACCATTATCTCTAAATAGAGTTATATCAGCCTCACAAACAGCTTTAATGCTTGCAGTTACTGTTTCAGGCTTGCCAACTTAGCTGTAATTTTGGTACTGGGGTTCATAAACCAGCCTTGATTACCATCGTTGGCGTGTTCTCTTGGCCAGTAATGAGAGTGGGAACATCTGCTCATCTTTCTGGCTCAGCTCCTCCTGAGTTTGAGACTAATTCACTCTCTCTCTTCTCCTCTTTCTCTGTCTGACTGTCTGTTTTTGTCACTGTCTGTCTGTGTCTATCTGTCTGTCTGTCTGTGTCTGTCTGTCTGTCTGTGTCTGTCTGTCTGTCTGTCTGTCTGCCTGCTTGCCTGTCGATCGCTCTCTGTCTCTCTCTCTCTTTCTCTCTCTCTCTTCTCTCTCTCTCTCTCTCTCTCTCTCTCTCTCTCTCTCTCTCTCTCTCTCTCTCTCTCTCTCTCTCTCTCTCTCTCTCTCTCTCTCTCTCTCTCTCTCTCTCTCTCTCTCTCTCTCTCTCTCTCTCTCTCTCTCTCTCTCTCTCTCTCTCTCTCTCTCTCCATATTCACTTCCAACTCCCTTTATTTCCCGCCCTCTCTCCCATTCCCACCCCTCTCTTTCTCCCTCGCTTCCTCCTTCCTTCCTCTGCGCGTATGTTTATCCCTCTCTTTCTCTATATTTCTCTCACCGTCTCATGCATATACTCTCTATGTCTCCTTTCCCTCCCTCCTCTCCCTCTTTCCATCCCTCCTCTCTCCCTCATTCCCTCCCTTCTCTTCCTCATTCCCTCCCTCCTCTCTCCCTCTTTCCCTCCCTCATTCCCATCCCCCTCTCTCCTTCATTCCCTCTCTCTTCCTCATTCCCTCCTTTCCATCCCACCTCACTCCCTCCCTTCTTCGCATCCCCTCCCTCATTCCTTCCCTCCTCTCTCCCTCATTCCCTCCTCTCTCCCTCATTCCCGTCCCCCTCTCTCCCTCCCCTTCTCATTTCCCCATTAGGCACACTCATTAACTCTCCTTATACTGTATCGCCCGTTACTAAATTAATTTTCTCTCGCTCGCTGCCGGTCTAGTCTTCTGTGAGGCTGTTATTACCTCTTTTATTAGATCGTTGTTCCTTAAGTTTCGTTTAATTTAGTTTTTTTATTTATTTATTTACCTTTTACTTATTTCGGGATCGGAAGTGTTCTCCACCTTATTATTATTTTTTTCTCGATTTTTCGTGTTTATTATATATTATTATGTGAGTATTTGTTCGGGATCGTAATTATCTTATGTTCTTTTGTTTACGTTTGATTAGTTTTTATCATTATTATTTTTTTATCGGTGCAATCTTTTTATTTTCGTTAATTTTATTGTCTTTTATTAATCATTTTTATTTTTTTTTTATTTTTTATTTTTTATCTGTTATATTTATCTTCGGCGCAATCTTTTAATTTTCATAACATTTTCCTATTATTTTATATTATATTTATTTTCGGTCACTAACGGCCTTGGGGATGGGGGGGTGGGGGTCAGAAGGAGGGAAGGGCTGGAAAGGGGTAGGGGGAGGGGAGGGGGGAGAGAGGGGAGGGGGGAGGCGGAGGAGGAGGAGGAGGGGGGGAGGCGGAGGAGCAGATGGAGGAGGAGGAGGGAGGGGAGGGGGGAGGCGGGTGAGGAGGAGGAGGAGGCGAAGGAGGGGGGGGAGCGGACTGGGACCACATCCTTGGATTATCATTGCCACGTAATGGGCATAGGATATCCAGTGCTAATGGCTAGGATTAGGAACAGTCTCCGTTTCCGATGAGTTTTTATTTCCTCGTCTTTCTCCCTCGGACGCCATTTCTTTCTTTATCTCTCTCTCTCTCTATGCCTTCTTTTCTTTCCTTCTGCTTTCAATTTCATTTTTTTTATTCTCTCTTTTTCTTTTCCTTTTCTTTTTTTGTTTTCCCTTTTTCTCTTGTTCGCTTTTTCTTTTTCTTTCTCTTTCGTTCCTTCACTTCCCTTTCTTCTCTACCTTTCCCACCTTACATCCCTCTCCTCTCTCTCCCTCCTTCCTTTCTCCTTCGCTCTCCCTCCCTCCCCCCCATCCCCTCCCTCCCACCTTTCTCCTTCTCTCTCCCTCCGTTCTCCTCCTCCCCTTCCCCTCCTCCCTCCTTCCTCCTTCCCTCTCCCTCCGTTCTCCTCTTCCCCTCCCTCCTCCCCTTCCCCTCCCTCCCTCCTTCCTCCTCCCCTTCCCCGCCTCCCTCCCTCTTTCCCTCTCCCTCCCTTCCCTTCCCCCTCGACCTTTTTTCCCCAGTAAATCCTCATCTCCTTTAGATCAGCGTCCTATTAGTAATGGAGGCAAAGTAATCCTTATGCGTCATAATCATCACCACTATCCATTACCATCACCACCATCATCAGTCACTACTTTCTCCGTCTCTCTCATGAGTTCGTTTTGTCTTAACCTTCTCTCTCTTCCAATCTTTTATCTTCTCTGAGGGCCTGTGTGTCTGTCTCTCTGTCTCTCTTTCTCTTGCTCTTTCTCATGGTCTCTCTCTTGCTCTTCCTCATGGTCTCTCTCTCTCTCTCTCTCTCTCTCTCTCTCTCTCTCTCTCTCTCTCTGCCTCTCCCTCTCCCTCTCCCTCTCCCTCTCCCTCTCCCTCTCCCTCTCCCTCTCCCTCTCCTTCCCCTCCCCTCTCTCGATTTATTAAATTTATTTATAATCTTGCCCTCTATCACAACATCAATTTATTTCGTACTTGTTAACCTTTCTCGTGATATTACTTAAGGTCACCTCATTATCTCATAATCATTGATACTCACATAATTAGGATGTGCCTCATACCTCATGACTAAGGAAAAGCTATTATATATATCATCATTAAGATATTCTCCACAGCTCATAATTACACCTCATATCCATACCATTTCAAATAAGATATACCCTATACCTCATATAATATACCTTATATTCGTACCACTGCATATAAGATATAGCACATGTCTCGTAAAATATACCACATAAATAAAGACGTACATACCTTGTATTTAGTATCCTCATAATGAAGATAATTAACCTAATCACTCCCTCCCTCACTATATAATTTAACTCCTCATACTGTCAAACTCAATCTCTCCTCATACTAATACCGAGTTCTTTGTTTTTTTCTCTTTCAATGTTGCAGAACGGTGGTGGGATGTCTCGATTCCTGCAACAGCTTTGACGCTTGCAACATCTCTGCTGCTCTCGTGTCTCCGGGATTTCTCTTCGTTTTTCTGGTTCTTTTGCAGTGGGTTTCCCTGATTTGAGAAGGGGCGTGGATTTTCTCTTTTCTGTAATGTGATAGGAAGACAAACGCTGATACAGATACAAAAACACAAGCACAGACACAGACATAGACAGACATAGACACAGACATAGACACAGACATAGACACGGACACACAAAAACACACACAAACTCAAAAACCAACACACAGATACACACAAGGGCAAGCAAAAACACAAGCACAAACACTAACACAGATACAGACACATAGACAGATAAAGATATAGATACATAGATATAGACACAGACACACACACACACATACATAAATAGACATAGACATAAACACATAAACAAACAAACACACCAACTCAAAAACCAACCAACGCACACGCATAAACACACACATTTCTCCACGTCAAAGGTCGCTTTACGAGAAAACAACACTACAACGGACATAAAAGCATTAGTCGCATACAATACAAATATATCATCCTGTCTTTATGGACTGTAAATATGAAAGGCACTTTATCATATATTCATGCAAACCATTAATTTCCTTTTACAAGCTTCCGTTGCTCTTAATAAACTATTCGCTCGTTGCAGTTCATGAATCACTATCGTTTTGCTAATTTATTTTTTCTTTTTCTTATTTTTTTTCGTGAAGAATGATTTTCTGTCCTGCATTATGCACGGCTGTGATAAACATACTTTATAAATTTTCCAAAGGGTGCGAGTAATCCAACGTGTTTTATTGGTGTAATTACTCATTACTTTTGTATTCCATTATTAATTCTCTTGTTTTATAGTTACTTGTATTATAGTATATTGTATAATATTATTAATTATCTTGATCTTATTGTTACTTATGTCTACTCATTGAAAGGACTGTATTTCGATGATAGATGGGGATCAGATGCATGACATGTATATATATATATATATATATATATATATATATATATATATATATATATATATATATATATATATATATATATATATTTTTTTTTTTTTTGGGGGGGGATATTAAAAAGATAAGATTCTGTTTTAATCAAATAGATTTGGATTTATTTAATGAATGATTATCTGTTCTAATGAGATACATTTAGAATTTATTTGATGAATAATAATCTGATTTGTATGAATTAATATTTGTGCGTAAAATGGTTGTAGTGTATTGTTGTGGT
>NC_051411.1:39286037-39291037 GCF_015228065.2 Penaeus monodon
AGAGTAAGAGACGAGCGATCAGAGAGGAGAGATCGATCAGTTAGTGACTACTACGGCTATAGTTAAAGAGAGAGAAAGAGAGATACAAGAGAGAGCAACTCTAGACACACAATACCTATCTCTGAAATTCTATAGAGAGAGCGAGAGAGATCAGAGAGCTCTCAGATATCTATAGACGTGGTAGAGAGAGAGATGTCAGAGAGTGCTAGATAGAGATATATATGGAGATATCTTAGATATATATATTACTAGAGGCTCTATAGCTAGAGAGAGAATATGAATAGATAGAGGCGATTTGGTTGTTGGTGTTTGAGGAGCCAAATCGTAATCGTCTGAGCTAAGCTAGATCGAGATATAGCTAGCGTATATTCTGTACGAGCGATAGAGGAGAATAGAGGAGAGAGATAGATAAGAGAGATCTGGCTACTCGTCTGCAGGACTTCCTCTAGGGATCGATCAGAGATAGCTATACTAATCTCTATTCTTAGAGACCGATATCGTAACTGCATGATCAGAAATGAGCTATGCATGATTATCGTTCTATGAGCGACAATCTCTTGACTCTAGATCTCTCCGCTATGGGATGACTTCCTCTATATAAGCGAGAGTATCTTGAAGATATCCTCTGCTCACGTATGATCTATTTGCGATCTTGAGACTATCTTATAGAGTACTATAGATATATCATCTCCTATTGCTCACTAGCATATGAAGAGGCCGCAGCTTTTATAGCTGCTAGTGTATAAGTGAAGAGAGAGCGCTATGTAGATAAGAAGATAGAGGCTTCTCTACTCTTATTATCGATCTACAGCACTAGCTGCGAGAGTATCTCTATTTCTATCTCTTTATTTTTTTAGACCGGAAGTCATGGCACAATGATCTACTTAACCAATTCGTAGGTAAGTTTTTTTTTCTTTTAGTGTGGGTTTTGGGGTTTGGTTTTTTTTGTTTTTTGGTTGTTTTGGGTGTTGTTGGGGTGGGGAGGTGTTGGGGTGTGTTTTTGGGGGTTTGTTGATTGTTTTTTTTTAGTGTGTTTGTGTGGTTGAGCATTAACAATATCTAAAGAGTGGGCGAATTAGAGCGCACCTAGGGATAGGATGGGATGAGACTATACTTTCATAGACTTAGTAGAGTACGACTACTTACGCAAATCTAAGTTCTGTTCTCTCCTCTATAGGCTATCATAGAAGCCTAATCCAGAATAAGTAAGAAGATTTAGTGCGAGATATAGAATGATAGCTATCTGTGCGAAGACATGTTACTGAGAGAAAGGAGTGATAGAGCTATATCATTATAGAAAAAATAGATCCTAACTAAATCATAGAACACAAGTATCAGGTAACATTATCAGATCTATAGATGAGAGAGATTCTATATAGGCATCGCTATATATTTAAAGGTTTTCACACTCTCTACTCATCTACCTAGACATCGATATAATAGATGATGTGAGATAGATCAATATCGACTCGTCTCTCTCTCTCATTCATATATTCGATGAGATAGATGCTAGAATAGAGATATATCGAGTCATATAGATGTTTTTATTGGCTGTGTGTGGCTTTTTTATGGGTGGGTTTGGTTTTTTTTTTTTGTTTTGTAGTTATCATAGATAAATATATATCTATCGTCTATAGTGTGAGATAGTATCGGCAGTCCTCTCGTAGGATCTCGATAACTAGAGAGTATCTGGGAAAGAGAGAGAAGAAGAGATAGCAATACCAAATAATTTCACCTTCCATAAACTCTTGGCGAAATATTACCCAATAGGAGACTTTTTCACTAAGAGAAGGCTGATGATCCGTGACTCTGAAGCGGCGCGGCTTCCCTCCCTCTAATGATGGAGGCGATTATACATTAATGATCGTGTTTTCCTACAAATCTCTCTCTCTCTCTCTCTCTTTTTTTTCTTTTCTTTTTTCTTCTCCCTCTTCTCTTCCTCCCCTTTCCCACTCTCTCTCTCTATCTATCTATCTCTCTTGTCTTCTCTCTCTATCTCTCTTGTCTTCTCTCTCTCTCTCTCTTTTTTTTTTTCTCTCTCTCTCTCCCCCCCCTCCCACCCCCTCTCTTCCTTTCCCTCTCCCCATCCCCCCCCCCCCCCCTCCTCTCTCGGTCGCTATCCGTGCTCTCTCTCTTGTCTTTCTCTCTCTCTCTCTCTCTCTCATTGTCTTCTTCTTCTCTCTCTCTCTCGCCCTTCTGCTCTCTCGCTCTCTCTCTTTCCCTCTCCCTCCCCCTCTCTCTCTCTCCTATCATTTTCTCAATAATCTTTCTATTATTTTTTCTCAAGATCTCTCTTGGTATCTTCCTCTCAAAATATCTTTATACAACCTTCTCAAAAATATTCTCTGTTATTTTATTTATTTATTTATTGTTATTTTTTATCTTCCTCTCAGTCTCTCTTTCTATCATCTCAAAAATCTCTCTATCAAAAATCTATCTTTATCTCATTCTCGATCTCGCTTTCTCTCTCACTCCTTTATTCCACAAATGTGTATAATTATTCCGGAAACAAACGTATTTATTTTTTTAGACTAATTCAAATCTCCCTCTTCCTGTTCTCCTTCCTCTCTCTCCCCCTTTTGCTTTCTATCTCTCTTTCATTCAGTCTCGCTTTCTCTGTCACTCCCTCATCTCTCTCTGGAAATAAATGTTTGTTCAGTAAATAAACCTTTTTTTCTTCCGTAAATAAACATTTTTCTTCTAATTTCAACCTCTCTCTTTTTTTCCTTCTCTGTTCCTCTCTCTCGTTCTTGCCTTCTCTCATTCTGTTAATCTAGATTTATTATTTTTTTCTTTCTTTATTAACCTCACTCTCTCTTGACTTATCCGAGATATACGCTGTAAGATATAGTTAGATATTTGCTCTCATGATATTTTGATATCATTTTGTGTATTATTATTATTATCATTCTTAACGGAATTATATAGATTCCAAATTATCTAAGACACTTTTTTATGTTTTATTTTCTTGTGTTACGGATACCTATTCTAATACTTTATGATACACACTAGTCAATCCTGTTTGACCACACATATATCACACCCAGAAATTCATACAATATTAGCTGAAAGAGATAAACATTAACCGAGAATGTGTTGATAAGTGATTGAATAAAGGAGAGTTAATGTGCAGGAGATAGCATAGACGTCAAAGGGTGAGGGACCTTTGGACCTGCGTAGGGTAGATTAAAGTGAGGGAGAGACAAGGATTATCTGTGATTCACTTTGAAAAGCTGGCTAACAAGGGAAATGGCATGACAGTGCATAAATATTCCGGGAATATTTTTTTGTGAAGGAATAGGCTAATATCCAATATCAGAGATCCCACTGCTGCCACCAGTGCATGAGATTTGACATTGGGTGTAATGAAAACATGATAGCCAGTTTGGCTTTACTGTTCTGAGTGTCTAAACAGAGGGAGATCCTTCAAGAATGAGAGGTACTGAGTATTTACATAATTACACACGAGAGTGATTATGCTCCCTACCATTACTATTTCAATCTACCGGATATAATGAACTGCGTCACCATAAAACACCCAGAGGAGAGGTATTTCATCCTTTCAGAAATGAAAATGTATAAAAATAATCGTTTCTGAAACTGTCTGCATCACAAGTGCGTGGACTGCCATTGTCATTCCCAAAACAGTTCAGTGATTCTATTAGCTTTGGGTGTAGAAACTTTGTGTTTAAGTTAGGAGCAGCCTGATACTGTCAAAATCGAAATGTCATCAAACTGGTTTAGAGAAAAATTAGTATGAAGTTGTTAATAGTCATAGTTAGTAGTAAAGTTGATGAGTTTTCTGATCGGGATGGGGGTTTGAGAAACATTTGTTTATATTTTAAAAGAAGTCTGGTGTGTTTTGTAGATCTGGGTTATTTCCATAAACTATTCTCTTCTCCGAATAAAATCTGTGAACTAAATCCAGCTGAAAAACAAACGTAATTTAGTTCTGCTGATGAGAAAATTGTTCGTTTTTCAATTCGTATCCAAATCTACCACGCTTTAAGTAAAGGCTCTCCAGGCTAACTAAAATCCTTACCTAATGTTGCAGTATAATAAATATAACAACGCCAACAGACGTTTCTCTGCACCAACTTCCCCATAAACTATTTTTACTCGTAATATATGTAAAGATAACAGGAATGCGCAGAGTCTGCTTACAAGCAGGCATTCCAACAACAAATACGTGTACTGAAACAAGTGTATATTGGGTAAAATGAATCAATATGATAATAGTATTAATAAGGCATGGAGGTAAATACGGATGCAGGAAGAGGAAAGGAGGGAGAGCAGAAAATGAGAGGAAAGGGGGAGATGGGAGAACATCCTGAGATGAAGGAATTATGCATAAAGACCGAGGAAAGAGAAAGAAGAGAGGTAATGAAAAAAGAAAGAAATTAGGAATAAGTGAAGAAAAGATAGTAATAACAATGATAATATCATTAATAATATCAACAATACCAATCATTCAAAGGAAAGAGGAAACAGAAGGATAAATAATAACAATGATAAATTCTTTATCAATAACGAAAATACTGATAGACTGATAATTGTGATAATTACGATGAAGATGAATATAACAATAAATCGATCATTAATCAACATATTGATGACGTTGGTAGTGGTGATAACGATTACAACAGTGAGGATAATGATAATAATGATAATGATGATAATGAAAATGATACTACTACTACTACTACTACTACTACTACTACTACTACTACTACTACTACTACTACTACTACTACTACTAACAAAAACAACAACAACAATAATGACAATGAAAAAAGACAATGATAAGGAAAAATAACAATGGTACTGCATCATTGCAACACTGCAATGCAACAAACGCCTGACGAAGTAACATCCCTCACATGACCTCATTTTGGCGGACTTTTTTTTCTCTTTCTCTTTCTTTTTTTTTCTTCTTGATTCTCTATTTCCTATTTTCCGTTATTCCTCTTTCCTCTCTCCTTTTATTTTTTCCTTTTCCT
>NC_051411.1:39301037-39306037 GCF_015228065.2 Penaeus monodon
CTCTTCTTTACTCATTTCTGTCTTTACTCCTTTTCCCTCTTCTTCCTCTTCTTCATTGTCTAGCTTTTCCCTTTTCATCCTCTTTCTCCTTTCTTTTTTCCTTATTCTTTTCCGTCTGTCTTTCATTTCCCTTGTCCTGTTCTCCACCAACTTCTTCTTCTTCTTCTTCTTCTTTTTCTTCTTCTTTCTCCTCCTTCTCCTTTTCCCCCTCTTTCTCCTCCTTCTCCTTCTCCTTCTCCTTCCTCCTCCTTTTCCGCCTCCTCCTCCCCTTCTCCTTTTCCTCCTCCTCCTCCTCCTTCTCCTTCCTTCCTCCTCCTTTTCCGCCTCCTCCTCCTCCTTCTCATTTTCCTCCTCCTCCTCCTCCTTCTCCTTCTCCTTCTCCTTCCTCCTCCTTTTCCGCCTCCTCCTCCTCCTTCTCATTTTCCTTCTCCTTCTCCTTCTCCTTCTCCTTCCTCCTCCTTCTTCTAACCTTCACTCTCTTTTTCTTCCTGTCGTTCTTCTATTCCTCCTCTCATTCCATCCACCTCCTACTCCCCCCATCTTCCTTATCCCATCCCCATTTCCCTCCCATTCCCCCATCCCACTCCCCATCTCCATATTCCTCCATCCTTCCTTGCCTCATGCCTCATCACCATCCTCCTCATCCCCCCCATCCCTCATCCCTCCCCCCCCCCCATCCATTACACCTAACCTCGTCCACCCTTCCTATCCCCATCCCTCACCCCCATCATTCCTACCCCCATTCCGTCATTCCTTTCTCCCCATCATTCCTGCCCTCATACCCTCCCCTCCCCCCTCCATCATTCCTACCCCATTCCCTCCCCTCCCCCCTCCCTCCCCTCCATCATTCCTACCCCCATTCCCCCCTCCCCCTCCCCCCCTCCCCTCCATCATTCCACCCCCTTTCCCTCCCCTCCCCCCCCCTCCCCCCCCCCTCCACCCTCCCCTCCCCTTTTCCCTCCCCCCCCCCCTCCCTCCCTCCCCCCATCTTTCCCCCCCAAATCCCCCCCCCCTCCTCCCCCCCCCCCCCCCCCCCCTCCCCCCTATTCCAAGCGCCATCGCCCTCCCGTCGGGAAATTTCCCAAAATTTTCGGGCTGGGGAAATATCGCGATCTGGGACTAGGCATTAATGACCGAAGTTTAAATACCCAAAAAAATTTTAAAACGACCTTCCCGGGGAGCGTTTAAGAGGGAATGGAGTGGTTGGGGGGGGGGGGGAGGAGGGGGAGGGGAGGGGGGGGGGGGGGAGGGAAGAATGGAGTGGTTGGGAGGGGAGGGGAGGGAGAGAAGGATGGGGGGAGGGAAGAATGGGGAGGGGGAAGGATGGGTGAGAGAAGAATTGGGAGGAGGGAAGAATGGGGGAGGGAAGAATGCGTGAGAGAAGAATGGGGTGAGGGAAGAATGGGGGAGAGAGAGAAGAATGGGGAATGGGGGATGGTAATGGGTGAGAGAATAAGGAAAGGGGAAATCTGGGAAATTTGGGAAAAGTGAAAAAAAAAAAATTTTAAAATAGATTTGGGAATGAAAATTCGGGAATGAGAATTCGGGAATTTGAGAACGGGAATGGAATCTGGGAATGGGGAAATGCATTTAAGAATGGGGAAGTAAAAAACGGGAAGGCGGAAAGGACAGCAGATAGGGGAAAACAAGTTGGCAATGGCGGAAGGAATCAGGCAATGGGGAAATGAATATGTGAATGGGGAATATTAATTTAGGAATGGGGAGAGGCCGCGGGAGGGAAATGGGGAGCGACAGCAGATCATGACCTCTGGGAGGCCGCAAGAGGAATTCACACGGATGATTGGGGTCACATCTAGATGGAAAACGGATGGGGGGGGAGGGGGACGAGGAGAGAGAGAGATTGAGAGAGAGAGAGAGGAGGGAGGGGAGAGAGAGAGAGAGAGAGAGAAGAGGAGAAGAGAGAGAGAGAGAGAGGGGGAAGGAGAGAGAAGGAAAGAAGGCGAGGAGAGAGAGAGAGAGAGGGCAGACAGACAGGGGCAGACAAAAGGGGGGGGGGGGGGGGGACGAGGAGAGAGAGAGGTGAGTGAGAGGGAGAGAGAGAGAGGAAGGAGAAGAAGGAGGAAAAGGAGAGAGGAGAGGGGGAGAGAAGAGAGAGAGAAGAGGGGAGAGAGAAAGAGAGAGAGAGAGAAAAGGAGAAGAGAGAGGAGAGAGAAAAGGAGAGAGAGAGAGAGAGAGAGAGAAAAGGGAGAGGGGGGAGGAGGAGAGGAGAGAGAGAGTGAGAGGGAGAGGAGGAGAGAGGAGAGAGAGAGAGGGGAAGGGAGAGAGAAACGGAGAGAGAAAGAGGGGAGAGAGGGGAAGAGAGAGAGGGAGAGAGGGGAAGAAGGGGAGAGAGAGAGAGGGGAGAGAGAGAAGGGGGAGGAGGAGGAAAAAGGGGGGGAGGGAGAGAGTGAGTGAGAGAGGAGAGGGGGGGGAAAAAAGAGAGGGGAGAGAGAAGAGAGAGAGAGAGAGAGAAGAGAAAAAAGGAAAGAAGGGGAGAAGGGGGAGGGGGGAAAGGGGGGAGAAGAGAGGAGAGGGAGGAGAAGAAGAGAAAGATGGAAGAAGAGGGAAAAGAAGGAGGGGAGAAAGAAAGAAGGAGAAAAAAACCCCAAAAAAGAACCCCAAGAAGAGAGAGAGAGAGAGAGAGAAAACAAAAAACAGAAAAAAAGAGAAGGGAGAAGGAAGAGAGAGAAGAGAAGAGAGAGGGGAGAGAAGGGGAAAAGAGAGAGAGAAGAGAGAGAGAGAAGGAGAGGAGAGAGGAGAGAGTGAGAGGAGAGAGAGGAGAGAAAAGAGAGGAGGAGAGAGGAGAGAGAGAAGGAAGAGAGAGAAGAGAGAGAGAAGAAGAGAGAAGAGAGAGAGGGGGAGAGGGGGGAGAGAGGGGGAGGGGAGGGGGAGAGGGGAAAAGAGAGAGGAGAGAGGAGAGAGAAGAGGGGGAAGGGGGAAGGGAGAGAGAGAGAGAAGAGAGAGAGAGAGAGAGGGGGGGGAGAGAGAGAGAGAGAGAAGAGAAAAGAGAGAAGAGAGAGAGAGAGGAGAAGAGGGGGAGGGAGAGGGGAGAGAGAGAGAAAGAGAGAGGGGAAAAGGGGGGGGGGGAGAAAGAGAGAGAGGAGAGGGGGAAGAGAGGAAGGAAAAGAAAAGAGGAGAAAAGAAGGGGAGAGCGAGAAAAAAAAGAGGAGAGAGAGAGGAGAGAAGGGGAGGAGAGAGAGAAAAGAGGAGAGAAAAGATGAGAAGAGAGAGAGGAAAGATGAGAGAGAAGAGAGAAGGGGGAGAGAGAGAGAGAGAAGAGAGAGAGAGAAGAGAGAAGGGAGAGAGGAGAGGGGGAGAAGAGAGAGAGAGAGAGAGAGGAAGGGGGAGGACAAAGGGGAAAGAGGGAACGGGCCCCGCGGGGCAAAGGGGGAAGACAGAAGAGAAGAGAAGGGAGAGAGAAAGCAGACGAGGAAAAACACAAGAGGAGAAAAAAGAGAAGAGAAGGAAAAAGGGGGGGGAAAAAAAAGAAAGCCCGGGGAAAAGGAAAAAGAAAAGAAAAGGTTTTTGGGTTAAAATTGCAGTGAAGAAAGTGATTTTTAAATTGGCCCGGGGGAGCCCGTGGTTAAATAAAGGGTTGGAGGGGGGCTGAAATTTAATGACTTATAGAAATTATCAAATTTTTCTTGAAAATTGGGTTAAAAACAAAATTGTGTTAAATGTAATTTTTTGAATTTTTTGGGATTATAAAAAAAAAAAAAAATAAAAAATGATTTTTAATTTTAGAATATAAAATTAAAAAGAAAAGTATATATTAAAAAATTTATTAAGAAAAAATTTATTTTTATTTTGGGGACGAAAATTTAAAATTTAAATTTTTCCCGGGGGGCCAATAATTAATTTTTTAAAATTTAAATTTTATTGTTTTGAAGGGGCCCTTAAATAAAAAAATTTATGGGAAAAAGAATATTTTTTTATTTTTTTTAAAATAAAAAAAAATAAAAAATTTAAAAAAGGAAAATTTTAAAAATAAGGGAAAAAAAAAAAAAAATTATTAAAAAAAAAAAAAAAAGAAAAGGGGAAAAAAAAAGAGAAAGAAAGAAGAAAAGCAAGAAATGATAATGCAATAATAAAGACAATAATGATAATAATTATACTAATACTACAAATGATGTTTATGATGATACTAACAGATATCAATAATAATGTTGAGAGTGATAATGACAATAATAACAACATCAACAATATTAACATCAACGAAAATAAGACGATAGCAATAATAAGTGATATTGGAATAACGATAATAATGAAAAAAAAAAATCATCAATAACAATAACAACAAAAATATAGACAAGAAGAAGAATTAAAAAATTAAGAAGAAGAAGCATAATAACAATAATAATAATAATAATAATAATAATAATAATAATAATAATAATAATAATAATAATAATAATAATAATAATAATAATAATAATAATAATAATCAGAAGAAGAAGAAGTAGAGGAAGAAAAAGAAGAAGAAGAAGAAGTAGAGGAAGAAAAAGAAGAAGATGATGAAGAAGAAGAAGAAGAAGACGAAAAAGCAACAACAACAACAACAGCGAAACAAACAAACAAACAAAAAATGGACAAAAACAACAGGTTAAATACATGTCTTGTATTGTGAAAACACTAATTCTCATTCATACCTTTTCTCCATGTATGTATATTCTATACACTACGTATACATGTGTAGCTATGTGTAAATGTATATAAGCACGTATGAGTACATATACATATACATATTAACGTACATAAATACATACATAAATACATACATATATACATTCGTACACATAGGTATATAGATATACATAAATACATGTACATATATACTTACATTTACATAAATACTTATACATTTATACATACATATGCATATATATTCATATATACATACATATACATAAACACATACATATATACATACATTTACATAAATACATATACATATATACATACATTTACATAAAATCTATATATATATATATATATATATA
>NC_051411.1:39313537-39321037 GCF_015228065.2 Penaeus monodon
AATAATAATAATAATAATAATAATGATAATAATAATAACAATTACAATAACAATAATAATAGCAATAGCAACAACAACAACAACAACAACAAAACAACAACAACAATAATAATAATAACAATAATAATAATAATAATAATAATAATAATAATAATAATGATAAAAAAATAATAGCAATAATAAGAATAAGAATAAGAATGATAACGATAATATGGATAATAATGATAACAAATAATAATAATTATGATAATCAACAATAATTATTACAATAATAATCATAGCAATTATAACAATAATAATAACGTGGGCACATGTCGATTGACGTATACCCCCCCCCCCCCCGGTGTGTGCAAAAAAATAGCCGACGTCCTTATTTCTCGTACCGACAGAGATTCCAGAACACTAACACTCGGATACAGTCCTCAGAGCCTTTGAGTATGCAAAAGGGGTCCTTTTTTGCCGGTATATATATTTTTAAATTATTATTTTTCATACTTTTCATTTTCGTAGGGGGATGAGGGGTTGACTGGGGGGAGGGGGGGTGCTATTTGTATAAGAGTGTTTTGGTTCCTTTGTGGTCGTCTGTTCGTATTAATTCATCTGAAAGGGTAGTTAATAATCTTTAATGTCCAGGCTTCATCATTTCAGAGATAATTTTGTAAAACTGAAACCATGAAAATCCACTTTTCCACGTAACGAGAAAGTGAATTAGCTGTATACAGTTTCATTTTCAATTTTACAGTGTCCGTAAAATCATTTTTCTCTCTCTCCCTTTTTATCTTTGGGTGTTTTAACACGATGATATTTCTTAACTGAGTGTGATAATTCAGTAAGGTGTTTAATGTATTTTGCTTGTAATGTTTGTGCGAGTCACTGTTGGTCTCTAGTGAGGACTTCTACTATATCATGATCACGCAATCGAGATTATTTTCTCTTTCATCCTCGTTCTTTTTTATGAGAACATAAGTTTCTACACTCATGATTTAGTGCTAAGCTTAATCTTAATTTTACGATACCCTTTGAAGTGTTCTACATGTTATCTTGTGCAACGTTTATGGGTTCTGCAACGGTACTTAACCCGGATTTATGAGATGGGATTCTCAGTGAACAACCTCGAGCCTGTAACAAAATAATCATAAATTGCAGTTTAATATCAAAGGACCGGAGGTAAATGACTGCGATTGGATAATGCTGTTACCATTATGTATATGAATGTCTGCAATTGATTCCAGTATCCTGAAACGTTAGTCCGTTCCAGGGTTGAATGGCTGTAATAATCTCATTATCCTTTGAAATCCATGTCCCCCCCATATAAAAATAATATGTTCGTATGAGCTTATTAAAATGACTAAATTCTGCTTGTTCATCTGTAGGGACGTGAGTGCATCGCCATCACATACAGTACATTAATATTTAAAATCGAGGACGATAAACAGAATCAGCAGATGCCAGGTTTACCAACTGAAAACACCAGACGTCGATGTTCCGAGATAATCAACAGAAGACCAGCAACAGAAGCAACAGGCAACGCCCAGGAACGCCAACAGAAGCAACAGCTTCGGGTGTTCACAGAGCCACACTGGAGGGTTAGATACGGCCAGCGATTTACATATGAAAGGCATAATTCTGGCCGGTCTCCATTGCTGCCACAAATCCTCTTACTGTTGGTGCTGCCGCTGGAAGAAGGGGTGAGGGATAAGGAGACTCGGCTCGCACAGTCTTCCCCAGTCGCTATATTGCAGTTGTTCGTAATGCGGCTTAATTGAGTATGCTCCCTGTGTGTGTGTGTGTGTGTGTGTGTGTGTGTGTGTGTGTGTGTGTGTGTCTCGTCTTTGCCTGTCTGTCTGTCTGTCTTTCTCTGTCTCTCTCTGTCTCTCTCTCTCTCTCTCTCTCACACACACACACAATCATTCTTTCTTTCTCTTTCTGTATATTTAACCAGTTACCGATTATAACCAAACCCCAACCCAGAAAAAGAAATCCTGCACAGAAAACGAAGTAATGCTCGTTAATCTGCTAGAGACACCCCCCCACCCAAAAAAAAAAAAAAAAAAAAAAAAAAAAAAAAAAAAAAATCCACCAGATCCGATACTATTTTCTTCAGTTTCTCACGCCTGACTATAAGCGATCAATGCCCCCCCCCCCTAAAAAAAAAAGCACAAAAAAGACACCGAAAAACATTCTTGTCTTTTGTCAGAGAATGCGTCTCACACTCCATTTGATGAATGAAATAAATAAGATGAATGATGATAATGTTTATGGAGTTATGTCTGATGTAAATACTTTATATCGATTTCATGAGAGATGACAGATACTGCTGGTGATTATGATTATGGAATTAATCAATGACAAATTATGTAATTTTGGCTTTAATGATAAATTTATATGTTTGTGTATGCGTGTGCTGACATAACACAGTTTACGAATCCATTTCTCAAAATGGAATGTCACAATATTTGCTATGTTTTTGTATTATTTTCTTTTCGTACTGATTATTTACTGTCACAATCCCGGAACTCGATAGATAATAACAATAAAAAAGAAAAGCTTCGTCGGACAGACATGCTTACGAGTCGCGTCAATATTTTTCATCATATTTTTCTGAGACGAAAATACTTCTCTTTTTATCCTTTTGTCTCGAAAGATCCGCCTAAATCCTCCGCAGCCGACGGAATTCCTTCTCCACCCACGGCTAATCCCCGCCCCCCCCCCCCCCCCAACCCCCTACCTCACCCCACATTCCACTCCACATTCCACCCCTTTTTTTTACTTCACATTCTACTCCTGATTTTACTCCACGTTCCACTTCTCATTTCACCCCATATTTTACTTCACATTTTACTCCTGATTCTACTCCACACTCCACCCCATATTTTACTCCACATTCCACTCCTAATTCTACTCCACACTCTACCCCATACTTTACTCCACATTCCACTCCACACTGAACTCCACATTCCACTTCCCATTCCACCCCTCCCCCCTACATTCTAATCACATTCCCCTCATCCCTCACATCCTCTCCCCCCCCCTCTCCAGTTCCTTCTTCCCCCCCCCCCCAATCTCTCCTCTTCCCCCCTTCCCCCTCCCCCTCCCCCTCCTCCTTTCACATTCCTTCGGTTTTTCAAGGTTTAAATAATGCGGTTTTTTTTTTTACAGATGATTTTTTTCCCCTTCCTTTTTTTTTTTTTTTTTAATTAGACAGTTAATGAACGTTTAAGACCACTTCCAACTGTTGCTTTTAATTTCCTTTTCGGTTTTCTTTATTTTTCCCTTCTTGGCTGCATTTTCCTTTTTTTTTCTTTTACTTTTTTTTTTTGGGGGGGGGGAGGGGGTTGCGGGAGGGGCGTTTCCCAATAAAAAGTTTGTTTCTGCTTTTGGTGGATTCACGGAGTTTGAGAGGAATGCAGGGGATATAAAACAATCATGGAATCGTGTGTGTGTGTATATATATATATATATATATATATATATATATATATATATATATATATATATGTACATACATATATGTTTGTGTGTGTGTGTGTGTGTGTGTGTGTGTGTGTGTGTGTGTGTTCGTGTGTGTATTTATATATATATACATATATATATATATATATATATATATATATATATATATATATATATATATATATATATATATTTATTTATTTATTTATATTCTTTTCCGTCGGTAAAAAAACGTTGATTTTCCTCACTTACGACTTACTGCGCTGTTGCCAAAGGTTTGTCTCCAGCCCTATTCTTAAGAACTGTACTTAAATTGACTTATTAACTATTTGACATGATTGATCATCATTTTCCTGATATTACATTAGGGAAAAGCAATAAATACATCTTGATATTAAGAATCAAACGACTGTAGATTATAAGAATAAGCAGAAACGTGTATAGTCTAACGATTATATTTAAAATATCACTTTTTATAAATCGGTGCACTGTCATATTCAATTACGTATATATACATTGATTAGATTATCTATGAATAATTCAGTACGGATTATGTTATAATCTTTATAGTATACAAATTTGGTAAACAACATGATTCTGTTTAGATAATGTACCTTTTCAAATGCGTCATGTAACGGTTTTTGTGGACTTCACGTGCTCTGGGCTAAAGTCTGTTGTTATTTTTAATGTGTGTTTTTGTGCGGCATTACTTTGACCCCAATAAATGGTAGCGGAGCTAAACTCTCTCTCTCTCTCTTTCTCTCTCTCTCTCTCTCTTTCTCTCTCTCTCTCTTTCTCTCTCTCTCTCTCCCTCTCTCTCTCTCTCCCTCCCTCCCCCTCTTCCCCTTCTCTCCTCCCTCCCCTTCCTTCTCCCTCCTTCCCCTTCTTTCCCTCTCCCCTCCTTCAATCTCTCTCTCCACCTGTCACCTTTTCTCTTCTGTTCATTTTATCGGTATTTCTATTAAGCGGAAAATTATCGACGGGGCCACTGATTTTTAATTAAGGTTAGAATCGGCAGGGCGTCAAAACCAATTACAGTCGGTTTAAAAGAAAAATTATTGCATGGTATTTTCGATATATATATATATATATATATATATATATATATATATATATATATATATATATATATATATAGACACACACACACACACACACACACACACACACACACACACACACACACACACACACACACACACACACACACACACACACACACACACACACATATACACACCGTTGATTTTGTGTGCATGATGCGTTGCCTTTGTGTGCATGATTTGTTGCATTGTTTAGGGATGTTCATGTATTTATGCGAATATACTTTTTTCGCATTTTGAATTATATATTAGGGTATGATGAAAATGCTCATTTCAAAATCATAATGTGTATATACCATGCAGCGATTCGATAACATATTTTGTTATCTTTAAGTGAATAGCTATTTTTAGCATTATCAGTGGCTGTTGATATGTTCTTCGAATTAATCCTTGTATTAAATGGGACGAAATGAGGTTAGAATAGATAATAAACCGATTTGTCTTTTCTTTAATATTGTTACTACCATTAGTGTTATTATTTTCTTTATCATTATTGTTATTAATATGATAATAAACATTATAATTATTCTTATTATCTTTGTCATTATTATTATTATTATTATTATTATTATTATTAGTAGTAGTAGTAGTAGTAGTAGTATTGTATTTATTATTATCATTATTATTATTATCATTATTATTGTATTTATTACTATTATAACTATTATTATTACTATCATTATAATTATTATTGTTATTATTATTATTATTATTATTATTATTATTATTAGTAGTAGTAGTAGTAGTAGTAGTATCATCATCATTATTATCATCATCGTTATCATTGTTATCATTGTCATTATTATCATTATTATTGTTGTTGTTGTTGTTGCTGTTGTTTTTATTATCATTAATAATACTATTATTATAATTTTATTATTGTTAGCATGTTATTATTATTTTTATTATTATGATTACTATCTCCATCATTACCATTTTTACCCCCATTACTATTGTATTTCTATGTCAATATAACTGCTGCTATTATTACTACTATCACTACTATCGTTCTTGTCATTAATCTTTATTGTTACCAAACTCACCACCATCACTATCGTCATCAAAACTCTTCAAGAAAGTTCAGAATACCACCAAAAAAGTACCGATTCCTGATCAGTTATTGAAGACTCTTCTTCTTTTAACGGTAGGTTCATGTCTGAGCCGCCGTGGTCACAGCATGATACTTAATTGTAGTTTTCATGTTGTGATGCTCTTGGAGTGAGTACGTGGTAGGGTCCCCAGTTCCTTTCCACGGAGAGTGCCGGTGTTACTAATGTAGCACTATTTACAGGTACTACCTCTCGTTCGATTCCCTGCACTGCTTTGGTGAGATCGTTTGCTAGAAACTGCATCATGGGAATCGGACAAGTTCCTAATAGGTTATTTGTCGTAGAAGTTGGATCATCAGTGCGAGTTTGGAGATCATGGAGGAAGGGTTGATATCATTCGGTTCCGGGAAAGATGCTTAGGCATTTTTTAAAATGTATTTTTGTCATTTTGACAAAATGCATGCGGTTTTTTTCCATTAACAGAGAACGAATTTTCAGTCAGTTGGTTGAGAATTTAAGGACGGGGCGAGTCATGTAAGCAAACTACTAGGGAACGCGTTGGTAGAATTATTAAAAACCAGGTTACGGTGACAAGAAATTTTTAGACAAGGCCCCTATGCTATGTGGCTTTATGAAGAATTTATTATGTTTATTTTATGAGTTTGTGTGCTTCTGTGACTGAGTCTGTGTGTGCGTTTGTGTGCGCGCGTGTGTGTATATAAGTATATATGTAAATATGTTTGCATATATATACATTTATATGTACTGCACACACACACACACACACACACACACACACACACACACACACACACACACACACACACACACACACACACACATATATATATATATATATATATATATATATATATATATATATATATATATATATATATGTGTGTGTGTGTCTATTTATTTATTAATTTGTGTGTGCATACACACCAAGCTCAACCCTGCGGAGGCGAGGATGTGTTGGGAGCAAAGACCTACAGGCGTTGACTCCTTGTGTTTTCCTTGCTAAATGGCACTAAGGTGGGCGTTGTGTGTACAAGGAATGGGCGCAAATGGTGGTGTGGGCGCGTGGGTAGAGTGGGTGAGTGGGTAGAGTGGGTAGAGTGGGTGGGGCCGTTTATATTTCGTATTTTCTTATGCTCTGTCTTCCGTTTTCTTTCTCGTTTATATTTCGTATTTTCTTATGCTCTGTCCTCCGTTTTCTTTCTCGTTTATATTTCGTATTTTCTTTCGCATGTTTTTTCTGTGTTTATTTTTCTTATTCTTTGTTTATTTTTCCTATTCTCTGTTTTTCTTATTTGTATATTTTTATTATTATTTTTTATTTTTTCATTTCTTTTCTTTTCTGTTTGTTTTCCTTATTCGGTTTATATTTCTTATTCTTTGTTAATTTTTCTGATTTGTATATTTTTCCTTATTGTCAGTTTTTTCTTATGCTCTGTTTATTTTCCTTTTCTTTTTCTCTGTTTATTTTTATTATTCTGATTTATTTTTTCTTATTGTCTGTTTATTTTGTTGTTTTTCCTGTTTATTTTTATTATTTGTTTATATATTTTTTTGTAATTTTTTTCTTATACTGTTTTTTTATTCTCCTATTTATCTTATCTGTTTATATCCTTTCTTTTTCTTTTTTTTTCTAATTCTGTTTATTCTTTCCTTATTTCCTATTTATTCTTTGTTTCGTTTTTTCCTGTTTTTTTTCTTCCCGTCACTCGGATGACAATCAAAAGCAAAAAAGCAATTTCGGAAATTTCTTTCACTTCACCTTCTGGCCATGAAATTCAGAAGGATTTCGAAACTGAAGCCTCACTTTCATGTTTTCCGCCGTTTTTGCAACACGGCAGAGTGTTCTTGTTACCCGTGTACGTGTGTATGTGTGT
>NC_051411.1:39328537-39331037 GCF_015228065.2 Penaeus monodon
CGGCAGGATATCAAAACCAAGAGGCGCGGAATGGTGATCAAAAGCATACGCCTCCTACAAGAGAACGTTCCTCTTTACAACTCTCACGTTAGCCGGATGGAAACGCATCCCTGTGGCTACGACCTCCTTCCTCATCTTCCTTTTTCTCCTGACCTTGCATCGTCTGACTTTCATCTTTTTCCGCCCATGAAGTCATTTTTGAAGGGCAAACGTTTCCAAGATGATGGGTCACTTAGTGGCTTCAAACTTCTACACACACACACACTTATACACACAGACACACACACACACTTTCCTATTTTTGTCTACTTTTTAGTTTACTCTTATTATGGAAACGCAAAGAGAGTAAATGAAATATGTGAATATGTCAAATATATGTGGCTATTCCTTATTCTCTTCTTTAACATCGTCTTCATCCCTCTCATCACCACCATTTTCCTTCGTCATCATCACTGTCTCCATTCTTCTCCTCTTTACCATTATCACCAATATTTTCATTACCAGCATCATCTCCTTCACCATTCTTATCTTCCTCTTTCTCCTAATCATCGACACTTCCCTCTTACCATCACTGCCATCCTCCTCCTCCTCCTCCACATCATCATCATCATCATTATCACCATCATTATCATCATAACCATCATCATCTCCATCGTCACCATCATTGTCTCCATCATCATCATCATCATCATCATCATCATCATCATCACCATCATTATCATCATCATCATCTCCATCATCATCTCCATCATCATCATCATCATCATCATCATCATCGTCATCATCATCATCATCATCATCATCACCATCATCACCGTCATCATCACCGGTTTTCTTATCACTATCTTTATCATAACTCTCTTCGTAGCGACTTAATCTTAATCAATGATTTTGTGTTTTATGATAAACATCAGTGAACATCATTATTTTTTATATCATTATCGTCATTGCCTTTGTTATGATTTTTTTTTTCATCTTATTCCACTTATGTTCAACTTTAGAAGTAGGAGAAAAGTAATTATGATAAAGGAAAGATGGACTAATGAAAGAAAAAAGATAGATAGACAGATAGATAGTAGGGAAGAATAGAGAATAGATAGAGAATTAGAATGAGAGTTATTGCAAATAAATATATTTCCTGTTTTTCATTTTCTAATTTTTCCTTTTCACTTTCTTTTATTTATTTATTTTTTTCTAGAGGAAAGGAAGGAGTAAAGGACAGAGGAAAAAGAAGAATATATATATATATATATATATATATATATATATATATATATATATATATATATATATATATATATATATATATATATATATATATATGTATGTATATATCTACATATTATTTATTTATTTATATATTTATTTATTTATTATTTTTGTGTGTGTTTTGGTGTATTCTTATTACTGTCATTATTACTGATCTCATCATCATCATTTCCATTGTCCATATAATGATGATGATAATAATCGTGATAATAAGGATGATGATAATGATTGCTATCATTACCATCATCATTATTATTATCATCATTATCATTGTTATTATTGTCAT
Source organism: Penaeus monodon (assembly GCF_015228065.2). Taxonomy (NCBI): domain Eukaryota; kingdom Metazoa; phylum Arthropoda; class Malacostraca; order Decapoda; family Penaeidae; genus Penaeus; species Penaeus monodon. The sequence goes on from NC_051411.1 coordinate 39,330,093, forward strand.
TATTATCATTATTATTATTGTTATTATTATTACTAAGGTTATTATCATTATTGTTATAATTTTTATCATTATCATTATAATAATAATAATAATAATAATAATAATAATAATAATAATAATAATAATAATAATAATAATAATAATAATTATTATTATTATTATTATCATTATCATTGTTGTCATTGTTGTTGTTGTTGTTATCATTATTATCGTTATCATTATTATTATTATTATCATTGTCGTTATCATCATTGTCATTATTATCATTATCATAATTGTTATTATTACTATTATTATTATTATTATTATTATTATCATTACTATTATTATCATTATCATTATCTTTATCATTATTACCATTATTATTATTATTTTAAAAAAATTATTATCTTTGTCCTTATTATTATTGCTATTATTGCTATTATCATTATTATCATTATCATCATTATTATTATTATTATTGTTATTATTATTATTATCATTATTATCATCACTATTATTATCATCATTTTTAATATTATTATTGATACTGTTATCATTATTATTATCATCTTAATTATCATTATTATTAATATGATTACAATTTCTGTTGTTGTTGCTTTCTGCTATTATTGATGTTAATATTATTGTTATTATTATTATAATAATAATAATAATTATTATCATTATTTTCATTATTATTATTATTATTATTACTATTATTATCATTATTATCATCATATTTCTTATCATTATATTACTATTGTAATTATCATTATAACTATTATTTTTAGTAGTAGTATTATCATTATTATCATCATCGTCATTATTATCCGTATTATCATTATCATTATAGTTTATCATTATCATTGCTATTGTTATCAATATCATTATCATTACTCATATAATTACTATACAAAATAACTATTAGCATCATCATCATCACAGCACCATCATTACTATATT
>NC_051411.1:39338537-39341037 GCF_015228065.2 Penaeus monodon
TTGGAATATACATGATTTGAGTTATGGTATTATAGTTCAAAAGAAAAAAAAAGTGGTTAACGCGTCTATGCTTTATACAGAATTATATTCAGAAAGTGATTAAAATGTTGAGAATGTGAGAACGTGGGAACATTACCTTGCATTAACCAGATAACATACGATTACAGGTACAGATCAACACATCCATTAACCAACATTCCCTAAAGAAAGGATTACATATCAAACGTGTATTATTTATACATATACATATATATATACGTTTCCTTCATATCTCGCAATGAGTATTGATTAACTGCTGTTCAGAGTAATAACAATACATGGTTAAAGTGCTCAAGCTGTGCAGTACGAAGGAGAACGAAGGAAAATAATGATACGAAAAGAGAGAAACGACAAATGAAGACCAAAAAATAAACGGTTTCCATTTTCTCGAAAGGACTTTGTTGAACATTTTTCTTTTTTTTGAAGACGACGTTGGCGAGTGTCGATGGGGGGGGGGGGACCTTTTTTTCTCGCTCAGCAGATCGCCACCTGAAGGTCCGCCGTTGAAAGACGCCTTGTGAGTGTCACGATGGAGGAGGAGGAGGAGGAGGAAGAGGAAGAGGAAGAGGAAGAAGAGGAAGAGGAAGAGGAGGAGGAAGAGGAAGAGGAAGAGGAAGAGGAAGTAGCATAAGGAGAAGAGGAATAAGTAAAGGAAGAGGTAGATGAAGGAGAAAAGGAAGACGAATATGAAAAAGAAGAAGAAGAAGAAGAAGAGGAGAAGGAAGAAGAAGAGGAACAAGTAAAGGAGGAGGTAGACGACGCAGATAAAGCATCAGGAGGAAGTGTGTGCAAGGGCCGCAGGTGGAACAGGATCGGGGTTCAGGATCGAGCAGATGAGGACGCGAAGGCTTCAGTTGTCCCCGAGAGAAAGGGCCTCGACGATCCTGGGGTCAGCCTTCGAGCCCTCCTTGAACTCCTCGAGGGTGAGCTTCTCGTCGTGATTCTTGTCCATTTGGGAGAAGATTTGGTCGACTCTCTTCTGCGGCGCGTTTTCGTCGTCGGCCTCCGGTGCTTGACCCTGCCGGAGGAGAAAGCCCGGGAGATTAGGAGAGATTTAAAAAAAGGAGCGATGGAGGAGGAATGGAAAAAAAAGAGAGAGAAAAAAGTTACAACAGAAATAATGCAAACTACGTATTGGGGAAAAGTTTTAAAAGAGTAAAAAAGAAAGAAAGAAAAGAAAAGAAAAGAAAAAAAGAATGCGAAAGAGAGAGATAGAAAAAAAAAGAGAGAATTATTAAACTGAATTGCTTCATTACGATACACAAAAGAAAGAGAGAGAAAGAAAAGTAAATATATAGAAGAGACCCACAAAAAAAGACAGCCAGAGAGAGACTGACAGAAAAAAAAGAGGATATATAAGATATCCACTAAAAAAAAGAAAACCAATCCTCATTCAAAAGAAAAGAAAAGAAAAGAAAAGAAAAATAAGAGATAGAAAAATCCCCAAGCGTGTGAAATCATTTACGAACTTGAGCATCGCATTCGAGTAGGATGAACTTGGGGGAGGGGAGGGAGGGGAGGAGAGCATTTAGTTGTCGCCAAGAGACAGTGCTTGGACGATTCGAGGGTCAGCTTTCGAGCCCTCCTTGAACTCCTCGAGGGTGAGCTTTTCATCGTTGTTCTTGTCCATTTGGGAGAAGATTTTATCCACTCTCTTCTCGGGCGTGTTCTCGTCTTCGGCCTCGGGTGCCTGTCCCTGGGTGGAAGGAGATACAAAAAGAAGCCTCAGACAAGAAAAAAGAGGAGTTTCACTTTCGTTTTAGGGGGAGAGGGAAGAGGGAAGGAGAGAGAAATGGAGGGAGAAGAGAGAAGGAAAGAGAAATGGAGAGGGAAGAGAGAGGGAGAGGGAAGGTAGGGGAGAGAGAAGAAGGAAGGGAGATAATAAAGAGAACGGAAGGAGATACAAAAAGAAGCCTCAGACAAGAAAAAAGGGGAGTTTCACTTTCGTTTTAGGGGATAGGGAAGGAGGAAGAGAGAGAAGAGAGGAAGGAAGGAAGAAAAAGAGGAGTTTCACTTTCGTTTTAGGGGGAGAGGGAAGGAGGGAGATGAGAGAGAAGGAAAGAGAAATGGAGGGCGAAGAGAGAGGGAGAAGGAAAGTAGGGGAGAGAGGGTAGAAAGAGGAAGGGAGAAAGAAATAAAAAGAGGTTGAAATGAAGGGAAGGAGATGCAAAGGAAACCTCAGACGAGAAAGGACAATTTCACTTTCGTTTTAGGGAAGAAGGAAGGAGGTAGAGAGAAGGAAAGAGGAAAGGAAGATAGGATAGAAAGGAAGAGAGGAAGTGAATAAGAGAGAGAAGAAGGGAGAGAGGAAAGAAGGTAGTAAGGAAAAGAGGAAGCGAGAGAGGAAGAAAGAGAAGAGGGAAGAGCGAAGGAAGGAAGGGAGAGAGGAAGGGAGAAAAAAAAGGTGGAAGGAAGAAAAGGAGAAAGGAAGGAAATATTTTAAGGGAGAGGGACGGAGGAG
>NC_051411.1:39383537-39386037 GCF_015228065.2 Penaeus monodon
TGGCTGGCTGGCTGTCTGAAGGTCTGTCTAAAGGTCTGTTTGTTTGTGTGATTGTCTCTCTCTTTCTCTGTCTCTTTTTATGTCTCTGTTTGTCTCTCTTTCTATCTCTGTCTCTGTTTATGCTTCTGTTTGTCTGTTTGTCTCTCTCTATCTGTTTGTTTGTCTGTTTGCCTGTCTGTCTCTCTCTCTTTCTCCCCCCCCCCTTCCGAAACAAACGAAAACACAAACAAACAAACAAAAAAGTAACACCTAATCAAACAAACAACTACACAAGAAAAAAAGAAAAAAGAAAAAACACACAAACAAAAACAAAAACACACACACACACAAAACAAAACAAAAACACACACACACAAAAAAAAACGAAGCATCAACTCCCACAGCAGTCGCCATTCACACAAGCCACACCATTGTCGAGACATTGGGTCCCAAGTGTTGATATTACGACTACAATTAAGAGCTAATAGGACGATAAAAAGAAGTGTTTGGCCCCACCTCTCCGAGCTCCGAGTGGACACTGGAGAGACAAGGGGGAACCCTCCCGTTTTTATCAAGGTTGTGACGTCATTTGAAGGGGGTGGGTGAGAGGGGGTGAGAGGGGGTGAGAGGGGGTGAGAGGGGGTGAGAGGTTGATGATTGAGAGAAAAGGTGAGGGGAAGAAATGGAGAAAAGGGGAGAAGGAGAGGGATGGGGACAAAGGGAGAGGGAGAAGAGTAGAGAGAGAGAGAGAGAGAGAGAGAGAGAGAGAGAGAGAGAGAGAGAGAGAGAGAGAGAGAGAGAGAGAGAGAGAGAGAGAGAGAGAGAAAGAGAAAGAAAGAGATAGAGAAAGAGAGAGAGACACACACACAAGGCAGGCAGACAAAGAAGTAATATAGACATATAGACCCCCACACACACCCCAAAAAAAAAGAAAAAAGAAGAAAAAAAAAAAAGACATAACGACCAACCAAGAAAAATGAGATAAGAAAGAAAGGAAAAGACAGAAAGGAAAGGAGACAGCAGGAATCCGGAGACACGCCCCTGCAGCTTTCTCTTTAGCAAGGTCGAGCATGACGTAATTAGCGAGAAGGTCATTACGAATTTACTCATAACGTTTCCTCTTTATCTTTTCGGTTTATCTTTATCTTTGTGTTCTATATCTAGCTTTATCTTCGTGCTTTATCTTGTTCTATCTTTATTTTCTTGCTTTATCTTGTTCTATCTTTATTTTCTTGCTTTATCTTGTTATATCTTTATTTTTATGTATTATTTTTATTTGTATGATTTATCTTTATCTTGATGTTCTATCTTTATCTTTATGCTTTTTCTTTCTCCTTATTTTTACCTATATGCTTTATTTTTTTATTCAATTTTTATACATGAAGAGGAGCTTGAGGAGGAGAAAGAAAAAGAACAGCAAGAAAATACAAAAAAAATACAAAAAAGAAAAAGTAACTTGAAAAAAAACAGGGCAAAGTATGAAAGAGAGAGAGAGAGAGAGAGAGAGAGAGAGAGAGAGAGAGAGAGAGAGAGAGAGAGAGAGAGAGAGAGAGAGAGAGAGAGAGAGAGAGAGAGAGAGAGAGAGAGAGAGAGAGAAACAGAGAAACGGAAGAAAAATACAAGGAAATCCTGTCAATTTTAGGACGCTCCATTCCTCCCAGGGGGGACTAGTTTAAAAGACCCTCTCCCGGTGGTCTCCCGCCGGGCATATTAATTGGGGAACTTGCCCTGATGTCCCGGATCAGATTAGGGTATAAGTTTGCCACGGGGGTCAAAGGGTGACTCTCCGGCTAAGGGTTTGCGTGTGAGGTTGTGTGAAGGGGAGGGGGAAGGGAGGGATGAGGGGGAGGAAAGGGGGAGGGAGAATGGAGGGAGGGGAAGGGAGGGGAAGGAAGGGGATGGAGAGGGAGAGAGGAGGGAAAGATGGAAGGGGTGGGAGGGAGAAGGGAAAGGGATAGAATAAGAGGGAGGGGTAAGGGGAGAGGGGGGGGAAGGGAAAGGGAGGGAAAATAATTGTGGGTTAAGGGGAAGGGAAGGGAAGGGAAGGATATGGGTTTAATGAAGGGATGAGGGGGAAGGGAAGGGAGGGGAGGAGAAGGGGAGGAGAAGGGGAGGGAAGGGAGGAGAAGGGGAGGGAAGGGAAGGGAGGGGAGGGGAAGGGGAGGAGAAGGGGAGGGAAGGGAGGAAAAGGGGAGGGAAGGGAAGGGAGGGGAGGGGAAGGGGAGGGAAGGGAAGGGAGGGGAGGAGAAGGGGAGGGAAGGGAAGGGTATTATGTGCATTCTGAGAGTTTATGGAAGGATAGTCTGCGATATTTTTGTTTTTATTGATTTCTTTTTCAGTTTTCTCTCTGTACATATCTGTTTTTTTTTCTGTTTGTCTCTGTCTGTCTCACTGTCTGCTTGATTCTCTCTCACATACCATTGCCTAATACAAACAAAATTGCCTTCTAAGAAAATAATCTCTCTCTCTCTTCTTCTTCTTCTTTTTGTCTGATTTTCTTTCTCTTTACTTTTTCCCCTCA
>NC_051411.1:39408537-39411037 GCF_015228065.2 Penaeus monodon
CTAATTGCTTATCTATCTATCAATCTATCTATCAGGGTGAAGATGAGGATGAGGCCGAGGATAAGGATGAGGGAAGGGGGAAGAGGAACATGGGGATGAGGGGAAAGGAGAAGATGAGGGGAAGAGGGAGAAAAGGGGAGAAAGAGGGAGAAAGAGAGAGAAAGAAGGGGAAGAGGGAGAAAAGGGGAGAAAGAGGGAGAAAGAGAGAGAAAGAAGGGGAAGAGGGAGAAAAAGGGAGAAAGAGGGAGAAAGAGAGAGAAAGAAGGGGAAAGGAAGAAAAAGGGAGAAAGAGGGAGAAAGAGAGAGAAAGAAGAAGGAAGAGGAGAAAGAGGGAGAAAGAGGGATAGAGAGAGAGAGAGAAACAGGGGGAGAGATGAAGAAAGAGAGAGACAGAGGGAGAAAAAGAAAAAGAGGGAGATGATAAAGGACGTGAGGACGAGTGGGGGTGGGAGTGGGGGTGAGGAGGGGGGGGGGTAACGAAGTATATAAAGAGAGGGAGATGATAATAAAAAAGTATCCCCTTTTCATTCCTCGTTCGCCATCATTAAAAAAAAATAATTAGAAGAAAAAGAAAGAATGATAAATGACGAGAGGAAGAGAGGAGGAAGAAATAAATGAAGGATAAGAAGAGACACGAAAACTACAAATCAGCCCTTTTTTCACTAACTTGACAGAATAAAAGAGATAGAGAGAAAGAGAGAGAGGAGGAGGAGGAGGGAAGGGGAGGAGAGAGAGAGAGAGAGAGAGAGAGAGAGAGAGAGAGAGAGAGAGAGAGAGAGAGAGAGAGAGAGAGAGAGAAAGAAAGAGAGAGAGAGAGAGAGAGAGAGAGAGAGAGAGAGAGAGAGAGAGAGAAGGAAAAAAAGATGAAAAGGCATGTTGAAAGGAAAGGAAAACAAATGATTTAATAAAAACAGAAAAAAAGAGAAAAATGAAAGAAAGAAAGAAAATAAAAATAAAAATAAAACACTGATATTTAATACACTATGATGTCACCCTCCCTGTCCCAGTTTACATGAAATATCACCGCATAATTTCTTAATACGGAGCAATAAATCAAATGAGAATGTCGGTGTAGGAGGCTTAGCTTCCCCTTCCTTTCGCTTTCCCTCTCCTCCTCTTCCCTCTTTCGTCTTCCCCTCTCTCTATTCTCTATTCATGTCTCTCCCTCCTCTTCGCTCAGCCTCTTTTTTTTCTCCTTTTTTTTCTCTCTCTCGTCTCTTTTTCACTCTTCTCTTTTCCCCTTTCACGTTTTCCCTTCCCCTCTTCTTCTTCTCTCTTGTCATCTTTTCCCTTCCCTCTCTTTCTCCTTTCTTTTATCCCCTTCTCTTCTCTTCCCCTCTTCCTCTCCCTTTCTTATCTTTTCCCCTCTGCCATCTCTCTTCTTTCCCTCCCTCCCAGTTTCTTATTTCCGTCCCTCCTTCCCCCTCTCCCTCTCCCTCTCCTCCCTCTCCCTCTCCTCCCTCTCCCTCTCCTTCTTTCGCTTCCTCTCCCTCTCCTCCCTCTCCCTCTCCCTCTTTCGCTTCCTCTCATAGTTCCTTCTCAGCCTCCGCTCCCTTTCTCTGCCCTTCCTTTACCTCACTTCCCTTTACCGTATAACCTTTCCTGTCCCCCTCATGCCTCTCCTCGCTCTCCCTCTTCTTCTCCTCCCTCTCCCTCTCCTTCTCCCCCTCCCTCTCCCTCTTCTCCCTCTCCCTCTCCCTCTCCCTCTCCTCCCTCATCCTCTCCCTCTCCATTTTTCACTCATTCTTCCTCACCATGCCTCTCCTCCCTTTCTCTTCCCTCTCCCTCTCCATTCTTCGTCTCCCACTCTCTTTGCAGCCCTCCTCCATCCCTCTTTCCTCTCCACCTTCTCCTTGTACATCCCTCTCCTCCTCCATCATTCTCTTCCCTCTTCCTCTCTCTTCTCCCCCTCCCCTCTCCACCATATTACTGACCTTGTATATTTTCCGTCGTTTGCTCCTCTGCTTTATGACTCAGGCCTACCAACCACAGCTTTACAGGGCTACCAATTCCTGAATAGGGTCTTGTGTATGAATTTCGTCATATTGTGAGTGATGATGACGATGAGTGCTATGAGGATTGACTGCTTGATAGCACGTCGATGGGATTATTCTTATCATTTGCTATCGGTACCATTAATTATTGTTGTAGGTGTTCATGTTATCTGTTTTATTTGTTTGTCTGTCTGTCTGTCTGTCTATGTCTCTCTCTCTCTCTCTCTCTCTCTCTCTCTCTCTCTCTCTCTCTCTCTCTCTCTCTCTCTCTCTCTCTCTCTCTCTCTCTCTATATATATATATATATATATATATATATATATATATATATATATATATATTTAGATAGATAGATAAATATAGATAGATAGATAAATATAGATAGATAGATATATAGACAGATAGATAAACAGGTAGATACAGATACAGATATACAAAGACAGAGATAGAAATATACACACAAACATATATACATATATGCATATATACAAGTGTAAAGGGAGAGC
>NC_051411.1:39416037-39423537 GCF_015228065.2 Penaeus monodon
ATCGCAAAACAAAAAGTCATCTGTTTGGTATCACTCCCAAGAGACTAGTGCTCTGGCTAGTATCACTGCCCAGTTTTTTCCGGCATTTGTACCACTGCGAAAACAATGTCGTCTAGTTGGTATCACTGCCAAGTCTTTACAGTACTTCTATCACTGGGCAAAAAGTGCTACCTAGTTGGTATCACTGCCAAGAGAGTCAGACATTTATAATGCAAAGAATCGCATTTAGTTGGTATCACTGCCAAGTCTCTCCAGTACTTCTATCACTGCGCAAAAAATGATATCTAGTTGGTATCACAGCCAAATGAGTCAAGCATGTATATCAATACAAAGAATCGCTTCGCAAAAAAAGAAAAAAAAAGTATCTAGTTGGTATCACTGCGCAAAAAAAAAAAAAAAAAAAAAATGGTATCTACTTGGTATCACTGCCGAGAGAGTCTGGGATTCTCATCACTGCAAAGATAAGGGTTAGAGCATCTCTGAAGATCTCTTGGATTAGGATTCTGCGCGTGATTGGAAGTTAGTGAGAGAGTATCCCCCCCCCCCTCGTTTGCTTGTTTGTTTGTTTGTCTGGCAACTTTGAGCGAGAGATAATCGTCTTGATTCTTGTTTATGCTACAATTAGCCTTCTTTTTGTTTTGTTTTGTTTTGTTTTGATAGGAATCCAGATTTATCCGGGAAATATATTCTTGTTTTGTTGCGAAAGATGAGAATGACATAGGAGCATAAAGGAATTATAAGGGAAAATATAATAGGAAAACGCTATATTAAAAAGAGAGATGATGTTGTCAGATACATTAATCGTACATCAAAACCTTTATTTTTTATGCATAAAAAAAATTTAGATTCCATGCAGATAAAAAAGAAAAAAAGAGAAAGAGAGAGAGAAAAAAATCTTAAACAGACAAAGGAAGAAGGAAAGATGAAGAAGAAGAAGAAAAAAAAAAAGGAAGACGAAAATAAGGACAGATTTTCACATAAAGAATAGAAAAAGAAAAATTAAAAACGAAAATCTTGCCTGAATTTCACGCGAGAAGAAAGGGGAGGATTCCAGAAGGAGAGGAGACAGTGCCGCGGGCGAGGGGGGGAGGGGGGGAGCAAGCAGGCACGCCGGCACCTCCAGCGCTCTGCCATGACCCGCCCTGGCACTCTTTGGCACTCTCTCTCTCTCTCTCTCTCTCTCTCTCTCTCTCTCTTTCTCTTCTTTTTTTTTTCTCTTTTTTTCCCTTTTTTTTCTCATTCTCTTTCATTCTCTCTCTCTTTCTTTCTTGCTTTCTCTCTCTGTTTTTCTTTCTTTCCCCTTCTCTCTTTCTTTCTTTCGTTTTTTTCTTTCTCTTTCCTTCTTCCTTTCTCTCTCTCTCTCTGTTTCTCCCCAACCTCTCTTTCTCTCGCTTATCACCACTTCTGTCCACTCCTCTCCCTTGGACCCTTACGCACCCCAACACAAAAACGAAGGCAACCCTACCCACGCCTCTCCCCACACCGCAGCATACCCAGTCTGACACTTACCCTTACCTTATCCTCCACCCCTTTGGATACCTCTACCCCTTCCCCTAATGCCCTCACTTCTCACCTATACCCCTGTTCCTACCCCAATCCCTCCTCCCCAAATTTCTAGCCCTCCCTTCTCCTCAAATTAACCCTCTTCCCACCCTTCTCCCACTTCCTTCCCTCCTCTCTATACCTCCTCCTCCAAGGTCTCCCCTTCCTCTCCCCTCTCCCACCTCCTCCCCTCTTTCCCCTCTCCCACCCCCTCTCCCAAGGTCCCCCCTTCCTCTCCCCTCACCCACCTCCTCCCCTCCCCTCTCCCGCCATTGACCAACAAACCCTGTGGCATTAAAGGCTGTCCTAATTAATGAGTTAGAATTTAATCACGAAGACGGAAGAGGGTCAGCGGGAGGGGGTGGGGGGTGGAGAGGGTCATGTGGAGGGGAGGAGGAGGGAGAGGGGAGGGTTAAGGGGAAGAAGGTCAGGTGGAGGGGCGGAGGGGGAGGAAGGGAAGGGCCGAAAGAGGGAATAATTGATGAATGGTGTTAAATAAAGTGGCGTTGATGGGGGCCTTTGAAGAGAGAGAGGGGGGGGGGTGGGGGGATGCTCTAGGGATGTTTAAGAATCTCGGAGATAAGGGGAGGGGCGATGGTGGGGGAGGAGGGAGGGAGGGGAAGAGGGGGAGGAGTGAAAGAAGGAGGTGGGAGGGAAGAGGAGGAGGGGGAGGAGGGAGAGGGAGAGGAGGAAGGAAGGGTGATGACTAAGAGAGGGAGGTGGGAGAGAAGGAGGGAGGGAGAGGGAGAGAAGGAGGGAGGGAGAGGGAGAGAAGGAGGGAGGGGGAGAGGAAGGGAGATGATGGGGGGGAGAGGAATGGCAGGAGGAAGGTGGGAGGAGCGGGAAGAGTAGGAGGAAGATTCGGGGAAGGAAGAGAGAAGAACGAGGAAGAGAATGTAAAGGGAAGAATTGGGGAAAAAAGGGGGGAGAAGGAAGGAAAAGAAAAAGAAGAATTAGAAAAAAAGGAAAATAAACACATGGAAAAGGAAAAGAGGGAAGAATCGAGAACGAAGGGAGATCGAAGGGAGGAGGAAGAAGGGCCAAGCAAGATGGGGGGGGGGCGAAAGGAGGACGAAGGGAGGAGGAGAAAGGGGCCAAGCAAGGGGGGGGGGCGAAAGGAGAACGAAGGGAGGAGGAAAAGGGGGGTGGGGAAAGGGAAGGGAAAGCGGCAGGGCAGGACAGCAGCAAACTCGATCCTTAAAGCTGAGTGCCAGGTGCTATATTGACCGAGGCTGAACTTTAACCTCACAGGCCGGGATTGTGACCTTCGAGAGGGTGTAAGGGGGAGGAGAGAGAGAGAGAAAGAAAAGGGGGAGGAAAGAGCGAGAAAAAGAAAAGGGGAGGAGAGAGAGAGAGAAAGAAAAGGGGGAGGAAAGAGAGAGAGAAAGAAAAGGGGGAGGAAAGAGAGAGAAAAAGAAAAGGGGAGGAGAGAGAGAGAGCGAGAAAAAGGAAAGGGGAGGAGAGAGAGAGAGAGAAAAAGAAAAGTGGGAGGAAAGAGAGAGAAAAAGAAAAGGGGAGGAGAGAGAGAGCGAGAAAAAGAAAAGGGGAGGAGAGAGAGAGAGAAAGAAAAGGGGGAGGAAAGAGAGAGAATGGGGGAAGAGAAAGAGAGGAGAGAGAGAAAAAAAAGAAAAGGGGGAAGAGAGAGAGAAAAAAAAGAAAAGGGGGAGGAGAGAGAGAGAAAAAAAGAAAAGGGGGAGGAGAGAGAGAGAGAAAAAGAAAGGGGGAGGAGAGAGAGAGAAAAAGAAAAGAAAAGGGGAAGGAGAGAGAGAAAAAAAAAGAAAAGGGGGAGGAGAAAAAGAGAAAATGGGGAAAGAGAAAGAGAGAAGAGAGAGAGAGAGAGAAAAGAAAGGTGGAGAAAGAGAGAATGAGGGAAGATAAAGAGAAAGAGAAGAGAGAGAGAGAGAATGAGAGAAAGAAAGGGGGAGAAATAGACATAGAAACGGGGAGGAGAGAGAGAAAGAAAGAGGGGAGAGAAAGGGAGAAAGAGAGAGAGAGAGAGAGAGAGAGAGAGAGAGAGAGAGAGAGAGAGAAGAGAGAGAGAGAAGGATGCGGAGGCGAGAGAAAGAAGAGGGGATGTGAAAGAGAGAGACAGAGAAAGAGAGAGAGAGACAGAGAGAGAGACGAAGAGACAAAGGGAAGAAAAGGGGAAGGACGGACTAAGAAGAAAGAGGAACAAAGAGGTAAGAAGACAAAGACGAAGAAGAAGAAGAAAGAAGAAGAGGAGAAAGACGAAGTGTGACCTAATAATATGATAAGGTTTCCCGGGGGGGGGGGGGGAGGATAAAGGTAATAAAATGAAAGAGAAGGAGGGAATAAAAAAGGTAATAAAAAGGAAGGAGGGGAAGAAAAGAATTTAAAAAAAGGTAGCGGAAGAGCGGGTAAAAAAAATAGAAAAAGGGAACGAGACGAGAGAAAGAAGACAGAAGGGGAGAGAAAGAAGGGGAGAGAAAGAAGGGGAGAGAAAGAAGGGGAGAAACATAGCCAGGAAGGAAATATGGGAAAGAGAGTAAGATAGATAGACAGAGCGAGAGATAGATAGACAGATGGATAGATAGATGGATAAAAAGATAGATAGGTAGATAGATAGATAGATAGAGAGAGATTAATAGATAGATAGAGATAGAGATAAATAGATAGATGAAGAGAAAGATAGTAAGAGAGAGAGAGAGAGAGAGAGAGAAAGATAGTAAGAGAGAGAGAGAGAGAGAGAGAGAGAGAGAGAGAGAGAGAGAGAGAGAGAGAGAGAGAGAGAGAGAGAGAGAGAGAGAGAGAAGAGAAGAGAAACGAGAAAAGAGAAGAAAAAGGGAGAGAGAGGCGTGAGATTGATTGGGAGACATTTTGACAAGGATGACGAGGAGATCAAGACTTGGCTGAGATGAAACTCAAACTTTGTGCTTCAGGCAAAGGATAAATCTTTCAAACACACACACACACACGCACACACACACACACACACACACATGAACACTCACTCTTTCCCTCTCTCTCACACACACACGTAAACACTCACTCTTTCTCTCTTTCTCTCTCTCTCACATCCACACACACACACACACACACACTCACTCTTTCTCTTTCTCTCTCTCTCTCTCACACACACACATAAACACTCACTCTTTCATACACACACACACACACACACACACACACACACACACACACACACACACACACACACACACACACACACATGCACACAACTGCAACCACAAGTACGAATTCATTGATATTCTAACATTGATACAAAATACACTAATTTAGATTCATAGACAGAAAGATTTGCTTAATTTGTTGTGATTTCATCTTCTGCATTATGATTATTAATGTTATTATTCCTTTTAATGATATTATTACTATTATTATTGTTAATATTATTGTTATTGTTATTATTATCATTATTATTATTATTATTATTATTATTATTATTATTATTATTATTATTATTATTATTATCGTTATCATTATTGTTATTATTATTATTATTATCATTATCATTATTGTTATTATTATCATTACTATTATTATTATTATAACCTAATATCATGTTATTATTTTTATCCTTTTATCATTATTTTTTCATCATCATCATAATTTTTATCGTGATTTCATCATCATTTTCTGATGATCATATCTAAGTTTACTACGATTAGTCCTGTGAGGACAGACTCGTGTATCGAACAAAAAAATCTATATCACGTGACTCTCCAAGATACATAACGTAATTATCGAAAACTAACGGGTCGATCTATCTATCTATCTATCTATCTATAGACACACACACACACACACACACACACACACACACACACACACACACATATATATATATATATATATATATATATATATATATATATATATATATATATATATATATATATATATATATATATATATATATATATATATATATACGGGAACTATCGACAAAAAAAGACATATATCACAACTGATATAAAAGACAGATGAAGTATTGTTCCTTTCATTTTGGAATCGAGTAGAAAAAAGGCTAAAAAGATATTGTTATGAAAGGGTTAGTCTGAGAAAGGAAGAGGAAGGTAAGGGAGTAAGGGAGGATGGGGGAGGGGTGTGTGGCGTAAGGGAGGGTGGGGGAGCGGGCGTAAGGGAGGGTGGGGGAGCGGGCGTAAGGGAGGGTGGGGGAGCGGGCGTAAGGGAGGGTGGGGGAGGGGGCGTAAGGGAGGGTGGAGGAGCGGGTTGTCGCCTAAGGGAGAGTGGGGGAGTGGGCGTAAGGGAGGGTGGAGGAGGGGAGAGATAAAGTGAAAAGAAGGGAGGGAGTAAGGGGAAGGGTAAGGGATGGGGGAGGATGGGAGAGTGGAGGGAGGATGAAGGGAAGGGGGAGTGCGAGGAGGAAGATGAGGGGAGAAAGAGGAAGATGAAGGAAAGGGGAGGGAGAGGAAGAAGATGAGGGGTAGGGGGGTGGGAGGGAAGCTGAGGGGAAGGAGAGGGATAGAAGGAGGAGGATGAAAGGTAGGGGATAGGGAGAGTAACTGGGTGGAGGGAGGATGAAGGGAGGGGAGGAGGGGGAGGTTAAACGGAGGGGGGGGATGAGGGGGGAGATGAGGGAGGGGGAGAGGGCGTTGGGGACAGCAGTGTGGGGTAACACAGCAAGATTTTGAAGCTCGGAAAATGACTGAAAAAAAAACACACACACACAAAAAAAACGCGTAGATCTTGACTGGGAGACAAAATAGGAGCCAGATTTTCCTCTTCTTTTTCTAACAAAAGAAAGAAAGAAAAAAAAAGAATGTAGATGTAGATGCTCGACTGAGTCTTTTTCGTTTGTTTTGTCCCATTTCATATAAATAAATGATCTTCACAAGAGGTCTTTAAGTTAGATGTGAATACTCTCTTTAATTCACTTCCTAGTGTATTCTCATGTATAAAAATGAGGTTCATTAATTCTCAACAAGAACAGCAAACATAAGAATAACAAATAGACAAGTAAAGAGGAATAGTAATATATTAAATGAGGAGAATGAAAAGAATCGAATTTTCTCTACAGTATTCTTCACTATGTTTATACCACGTGGTCGTGATTATCAACTCTCTCTATTTGTCTGTCTATCTGTCTCTCTCTGTTTGTTCCTGTCTATCTCTGTCTCTTTCTGTCTGTCAGTCTCGTTCTATTTGTGTGTGTGTCTGTATGTCTCTCCCTCTTTCTCTCTCTCCTTTCCTCGTTCTCTCTCTCTCTCTCTCTCTCTCTCTCTCTCTCTCTTTCTCTCTCTCTCTCTCTCTCTCTCTCTCTTTCTCTAACCTCACTGTCCTTCCCTCTAACTAACTCTTTCTTTCTTTCTTTCCCTTTCCTTTTCTCTCACTCTCTCTCCCTCACTTCCTCCACCCTCTCCCCTCCTCCTCTCTCACTCTCTTTTCCCCTCTCTGTCTATATATCTTCCCTCTTTCCCTTACTCATTCTCTCTCTCTCTCTCTCTCCCTTCCTCCGCCCCCTCTCCCACTCCCCCCTCTCCCTCTCCCCTCCCTCTTTTAATTCCCTCTTCCTGCTCCCTCCCCTTTCTCTTTTACGCCCCTCTTTCTTTTACTCCCCTCTTTCCTTTACTCCCCTCTTTTATTTATCTTTTCCTTCACCCCGTTCTTGTACTGCGGGTGATAAGGATACTCCCAAGTGATGCTTACGTCACCGCTATTACCAGTGTTTCTATTAGCGTTAAATATTACGTAATTTTTGGTAATGTTTTCCTTGCGTGGTCGGAGGGAGGGAATGCAAAGGGTTATGGGAGGGAGCTACTGAAGGAGACAAGGAGATGGAGAAAAGGTGCATAAAGGTGGAGATGGTGGGGATGGGTAAAGCTTGGTAAAGGTGGAGAAAAGGTGGATAAAGGTGGAGATGGTGGGGATGGATAAAGGATGGATAGAGATGGAGAAAGAATGGACAAAGATAGAGATGGAGGTGATGGATAAATTGAGATAGAATGGGGGAAT
>NC_051411.1:39426037-39431037 GCF_015228065.2 Penaeus monodon
GAGAAGAGAGGAGAAAGAAAAGAGAAAGAAAAGAGAGAGGGAGAAAGGAAGAAAGGGTATGGGATATGGGAGGGGGGGGGTAGGGACGGTAGTCATGAGGGGAGGACAGGTATAAGGGAGAAGAGGAAGGGTTGAAGGATATAGGAACTGGGGCGGAAGAAGAAGGTGAGGGATATATATATATATATATAATATATATATATATATATATATATATATATATATATATATATATATATATATATATATATATATGTACCTACACACACACAAATACACACACACACACACAAACACACACACCCGCACAAACACACACAAACACACACACACACCCGCACAAACACACACAAACACACACACACACACACATTCAAACACACAAACAAACACACGCACACACGCACACATTCCCTATTCCCTCAGGAGGGTGAGCGGAATAGGGAATATCCATATAGGGGAGGGAGGGGAAGGGGGGAGGGGAATTCTGACAGTTTGAAGATATGTCCTGCAGTTTTGCTTTCTTGAAGATTTATTCAGTTAAGAAGAGTTCTAAAGAAACGAAAAGAAAGAAAGATAGAAAGAAAGAAAGAAAGAAGAAGAAGAAGAAAAGAAAAAAAGAAAAAAAAGAAAAAGAAAAGAAAAGAAAAAAAAAGAAAAAAGAAAACGAAAAAAGAAAAAAGAAAAGAAAGAAAGAAAAAGAAAAGAAAAGAAAGAAAGAAAGAAAGAAAGAAAGAAAAAAAAAAAAAAAAAAAAAAAAAAAAAAAAAAAAAAATATATATATATATATATATATATATATATATATATATATATATATATATATATATATATATATATATATATATATATATATATAATCCTAAGTAATGACACTTCAAAAGTACTATAAAAATATTGAGAAGTCATTTACTGACTTTAGAGACTTGAGATTATGATGGAAATTTCGTCAAAAATAATGTCCTTTATGTTAATTTTTCTAATTTGTCTTTAAATCTAGTGTTAATGACAATAATAATGGAGATAATAACAAGAGGGAGAGAGAGAGAGAGGGAGAGAGTGAGAGAGAGAGAGAGGGAGAGAGAGTGATAGAGAGAGAAAAAAAAAGAGAGAGAGAGAGAGAGAAATAGATAGATAGATAGATAGATAGATAGAGAGAGAGAGAGAGAGAGAGAGAGAGAGATGAGTCTATAGATAGTTCTATATATAGAAAGATATATTTCTATATTTCTATAGAAATAGATAGTTCTATATATAGAGAGGAAAATACACAAATATATAGAAAGATAGATATAGATATATAGACAAACAAATATAGATAGATAGATAGATAGACAGATAGAGGGAGAGAGAGCGAAAGAATGAGAAAGTGAGAGAGCACCATTATCGGTCCCCCTCCCCCCTTTCCCCCTCCCCCCCACCCGAGAGTCATTAGGGAACCATTTTCAGATGAAATTAAAATTCTTTCTCACTGCTTCCTCGATAAAATGAAACTTCCGGCGATAATCTTTTTTTTTTCCCCCCTTTCCTTTCTTCTTAAAGATTTACGGCAATATTTCCAGGCTCGGGAGAGAGGGAAGGAGAGGGGAGGAGAGGGAGGGGAGAGGGAGAGGGGAAATGTGAGAGGGAGGGGAGATGGGAGAAAGGGATAGGAGAGGAGAAGAGAGGAGAACGGGTGAGGGGAGAGGAAAGGGTAGAGGGAGAATGAAAGCAGGTGAGGGGGAACGAAAAGGGAGAGCGAGGGAGAAGGAAAAGGAAAGAAAGGAGAGGGGAAGGGGAAAAGGCGAAGGGAAAGAAGGGAGAGGGAAGAGAGAGGAGGAGAGAGGGGAAGGAAGAGAGGGGAGAGTGGTGAGGGGAAGAAAGGTAAAATGAGAGGGAATAGGAAAGATGGAAGAAATAAAGAGAGAGAGAGAGGGCAGAGGATGAAGAAGAGGGAAGAGGGGAGAGGAGAGAGCAGAAAAAGGAAAGAAGAGATGGGAGAAATAGAGGGAAGAAGGAGGAGAGGGAGGAGAGGAGAGTGGAGAAGGGAGAGTGGAGAAGGGAGAGGGGAGAAGGGAGAGAGGAGAAGGGAGAGGGGAGAGGGAAGTGGCATATACATTATTCTCAATACAAACATCGATATTGATATGTATTTTATTTACATGAAGTTATGAGGCACTGAATTTGAGATGTGAAACAATTTTATATGTAAACAACAAGAAACCTATGAATGTGAGATGCCAGGTGATTTAACAAGTAAACAATCAAACAAATATTTTTTTTTGAATAAGCAATGTGATATGTAAACAACTGAAGTGTTTTAAGACCTGTATCACTTCCTCGTGTTTTTATTACGTGTTTTAGTCACGTTCTTTGCTGCGATATAAAAGCTATGGATAAATATGATAGATAATAAAAATATAGGAAATAGACATCAGAAAAAAGTCCTATGGCTGATTTTTCTTTTGTAGAGAAGAGAATATAATGTAATATAGAATAATGTTTCAGAGCGAAATTTTCACAGAGAAATGATAAGTAAATGGTAAGTTTTAATATTTTTACAGATGGAGTTAAGGATTTTGTGATTGAATAAAAATAGATGAATATGCTTAATTGGACAAAATAGCAGATATTCAAAAAGTTAAGAATTATCGAAAAAAAAGATGAAATTAAGAAAATACACAAGGGAGGATGAAATACACAAATTAATGAATACATCAAAAGACGGACGTATTATAAAGACATATAATCTTTCCACAACAAAACGTTTATAATGAAAGCACTGTAAATATATGAAAGGGGGGGGGGTTAAACTAACCATGAATAAAGGAAGAAAAGAAAAATCAATGAAAGACAGAAGTTTAGGGAAAAGGGAGCATGTGAAAAAGGGAAGATAGAGAAAGAAGGTGGCAGAGGGAGATAGATAGCGATAGGAAATAGTGAGAGGGAAATGATAGATATATAGAGATAGATAGATAGAGAGATAGAGAGATAGAGATAGATTGAGATAGACAGATAGATATATAGATAGATAGAAATAAGAGAGAGAGAGAGAGGGAGAGGGAGAGAGAGAGAGAGAGAGAGAGAGAGAGAGAGAGAGAGAGAGAGAGAGAGAGAGAGAAAGGGAGATAAGTGAGACGAAAGGGGAAAGGAGGTGGGGAGAAAGGAAAAAGGGAAAGGAGAGAGAGCGAGGAAAGAGGAACAGAAAACAGGCAAAAAACAAAAACAAAACAAAAAGAAACGCAACTCTGAAACCGTCTCACACCTAACCCCTCACGTACTGAGGTAGTGTGGTTGATGGCATGCAAAGAGACCTTTTCCACTTCGTCTGTACAAAATTCTTTGGTGGGGATTGCTTGGCCTCGTGATTACGATTTTCACTGATTATTTAATAGGGCATAATTTGGATTCGTATGTGATCTTTATTCATAATATAATGTAGTATGGTTTGAATTCGTATGGAATTATTATCATATGATACGCCATGATTTACATTCGTGTGGGATTATCATTCATTATTTGGTATTGCTTGATTCGGATTCGTGTAATGGTGTGTAATTAGTAAAGGAGCGGGTTAATTAGTTGATATGTCAATGAAATAAAAGGATTGAATAATTAATTAAATGGAGTGAGGTGAGTTGTGCGTATAATGTTTCTGAATTGGGTACTGATTATTGGTAATGTAAATAGGGATTATAATATTCCTATTTTAATAGGTATAATAGCTATGTTAACGATGATGACAAGAATAAGGATGATGGTCATTATAATTAAGATATTAGCAAGGGCATTAGAAGAGAAAATAATCATATTAGTACAAACAACACAAATATTGATAAGGATATACGTGTATCTGTATGTAAATGAGAAAAGAAAAAGAAAAACAAAAGAAAAGAAAAAAGAAAAAAAAACATACACACACACAAAAAAAAAGCGAAGTAAACACAAACTTTAATCATATTTACGATACATTAGATAACGAAGGAAAACACCCCTTCCTGAACAGCCTTGTGTGCCAACCAACAATAAAGACAAAGAAAAAAAAAACACAACCACCGTAAAACACTCTCCTTAGCCAATTACACACAACTGACCTTATTGCATCCATTTATTCATACGCGGAGACTTCATATACCGTATCTTTTCCCAGTGTTTTTAATCACCACAAATTACATGGGTTTATAGCGTATCTTGAATGGTTAGTATTTGTGTGCTATACATGTAGAGTTTCTTATCTTATAATATTTCTAGTTACGTAAATGTTGGAGGACTGTGATTATATATGATTTTTATTATTGTTATAATAATAATAATGATAATAATAATAATAATGATAATAATAATAATAATAATAATAATAATAATAATAATAACAATCATAATAACAATAATAATAATAATAATAATAATAATAATAATAATAATAATAATAATAATAATAATAATAATAATAATAATAATAATAATTACTATTATCATCATCATCATTATTATTGTTATTATTATTGTTTTGTTATTGTTATTGTTATTGTTATTGTTATTGTTATTGTTATTATTATTACTATTGTTATTGTTATTGTTATTGTTATTATTATTATTATTATTATTATTATTATTATCATTATTATTATTATTACTATTATTACTATCATTATTATTATTATTATTATTATTATTATTATTATTATTATTATTATTATTTTCTAAGACCGTGGACTATGTTTTTTTTGTCTTTTTTATCATTCACAGTGCAGGAATAAGGAATTATCTACATGAACCAAGAAAGAGATAAATAAATAAAAAAAATATAGAGAGGAAGAAGAGGAAAAAAAATATTAGAATAGAAAAGAAGGGAACAGAATGCATAAAAGGAAAAAAGAATGAAAGAATGAGAGAAAGGAGAAAAGAATGAAAGAAAGGAAAAAAGAATGAAAGAAGGAAAGATGTAATTAGACACAAAATACCCACAAATGACTGTCTTTTCATTTACATCATGCTTCTTTTATATCTGACCTATCTAG
>NC_051411.1:39443537-39448537 GCF_015228065.2 Penaeus monodon
TATCCGGCCAATATCCGATCTTATTCAGGTTTGGGATCACGCTGTTCCCGCATCACATTTCTCGAAAATCAGAATTGATATTTTAGTTTTTTTTAAGAATAAAAGAGAGAGAGAAAAAAGGAAGAAGCAGCAGAAGCAGAAGAAGAAGAAGAATAAAAAAAACAAGGTAAAGTATGTTAGTAAGAACTGTCTATTTATATATGTTTGTTCATGTGCGTATCTATTTATATTTTTCTCTAATACTATCTATTCATCTATCTAACTTTCTGTCTATCTGTCTGTCTTTCTGTCTATCTGTCTGTTTGTTTCTCTGTCTGTCTGTCTCTCCCTCCCTTTCCCTCTCCCTTTCTTCCCCCCCCCCCCCTCTCTCTCTCTCTCTCTCTCTCTCTCTCTCTCTCTCTCTCTCTTTCTCTCTTCCCCCCCTTCTCTCTCTCTCTCTCTTTCTATCTACCTATCTACATATATGCATATACCCACACGCAATCATCCACACACACACACACACACACACACACCTGCAGATATGTAGAAGAAATACCTCTCAGAGATTTTGCTTTTTTGGAAGAAAAGGTGAATTCTTTATGTGGGAACTTTGCCAGGAGTTTTGGCGCCTCTTGTCAAAGCAGGAATAATAAAAAAAAAAAAAAACGGATTCTTTAAGAAATGAAGAAAAACGAAGGAGAGGAAAGAAAGAAAGAGAGAGAAAAAATGAAGAAGAAAATATGTACACACGATTACATTTTTTTCATTTTTTATAGAGCTATTTACGTCTTCTTATCTTATGTATAATTTGCATAATATTTCTGCATTTGCCGACCTACTTAAAGAAATAAATGCACCGATAACACACACACACACACACACACACACACACATAAATATATCTTTCTAGAATAAACATATACATATATATGTATGTACAGCATATCTCCCCTTTTGCCTTTAAATATTCATATTTGCTTTTATACTTATTTATCTTCTTTTTTTTCTTTATGCAGCATAAATATTCCTTAAGGCGAAGGGCTATGTTATTTATCATTCGCGACATTAGACAAAGATAAAAGAATTATTCCATCTCCTCAACGGTGTTAAGAGTCGAGGGAGGGAGGGAAGGAGAGAGGGAGGGAGGGAGGGAGAGAAGGAGGGAGGGAGGGAAGGATAGAGGGAGGGAGGAAGGAGAAAGGAAGAAAGGAAGTAAGGAAGGAAGGAAGGAAGGAGGGAGGAGGGGGGGAGGGAGGGAGGGAAGAAGGTAAGGAAGGAGGAAGAGATGGAGAGAGAGAGAGAGAGAGAGAGAGAGAGAGAGAGAGAGAGAGAGAGAGAGAGATAAAGAGAGAGAGAGAGAGAGAGAGAGAGAGAGAGAGAGAGAGAGAGAGAGGAGAGAGAGAGAGAGAGAGAGAGAGAGAGAGAGAGAGAGAGAGAGAGATAAAGAGAGAGAGAGAGAGAGAGAGAGAGAGAGAGAGAGAGAGGAAGAACTTTTTCCTCTTGCTTTTACTTAACCTTGGCTTTCACTTTAAACATTTCTGTCTCTCCTTCTAACATACACATAGACAATCACACACACACACACACACACACACACACACACACACACACACACACATACACAAACAGAAACAAATTAACTCACAAGCATACGCAACTACACTCTCATACATATACACACGCAACGCACACATAAACCATTAACATATGCATAACTGTTCACTTATGTATATAGACCCGACCTCAAGTCATAAAGAGAAGATTCATGCCACACTTATGTTGTAAGACTTATCAAATAGTCAACATAAAGAGGCAGAGGGGAAAAAAACCCTCTTTCTGGTGATATGGTTGAAACTTTCCCCTCTTCGTTATTTCTCCTTTCTTTTCTTCTCTCTCTCTTCCCCCTTTTCATGTATTCCTCTTTCTTTTCGCCTCTTTTATTTCCTCTCTTTCTGTTTTTTTTCTCTGTTTTTCTTGTGTTTCCTTCGTTTATTGTCTTCCTTTATCGATTTTTTTTCTCATCACTTTCTTTTTCTAGTTCTTGTTCCTTCTTCTTCTTCTTCTATCTCCTTCTCTCTTTTCCTAATCCTTTTCTTTCACTCTCTCTTTCCCCCTCCTCTCACTCTCTCTCATCATCTCATTCTCCCTCTTCGTCTCTCTCTCTCCCAACTCCCCCCTCTCTCTCCCTTTTCTCGCTCTCCTCCTCTTTCTCCTTCTCCCTTTTTTTCCTCCCTCTCCCACTCCTCCTCCCCTCTCACTCTCCCTCTCACACACATCCTCCCCCTCTCCTTCCAAAATTGTGGAATGTTGCCAGACTTCTAAAAGCCAAAGAGATCCTCCCCACCACCAACCCCCAACCCCACCCATACCCCCCACCCCAACCCCCAACCCCCAACCCCCACCCCCACCCCCAACTTCTCCATCTCTCATACGCGCTACATTACCATGCGAGGAATGTCTTAAGCCCTTTTACTATTATTATTATTTTTATAAGAATTCTTAAATTTTTTCACGGGAAGAGATAAATCGATAGGTTGCTTGTCTTTGTGATAATGTTGAAAGGATGATAACTATAATGATATTGATGATAGTAATAATAACAACGATAGTAATAAGAGCGGCAGTGATAATAATAATAACGATAATAATATTAATGATGATAATAATATTATTAATGGTAATGAAAATAATGATAACTATAACGATAATGATGGTAATGATGGTATTAAGGTTAAGAGTACTAGTAATAATGATAATAACAATAATAATAAAAATGATGATAACAACAAAAATGATAATAATAATAACAATAACAATAATCATAATAGTGATAGAAATAACAATACAATTATAACTGTATTGATAATGATAACAATAATGAAAACACACCTACTGTTCACGTCACGCATCACACAAAATATATTTAAAAGGAAGAGAAAAATACTCAGGATATAATCGAAAGTGAGAGAATAGGTTCGGGTCGATCAAGCTTATCTCAGGGGAATCTTCACCTGAATGAGTCAGCTTTACACACCTGGCGAACGGGGAGGGGAAGGGGGGAGGGGAGAGAGAGGGATGGTGATAGGCGAGAGTAGGGGAGGGATGGGGAGAGGGATGGGGAGGGAGGGAGGTAGGGAGGGAAATGGAGAGGGAGGGAAGGGAGGAGTGAAAGTGGGGTGAGAGAGGGCGAGGGATGGAGATAGGAGAGAGAGGAGAGGGATGAAGATGGAGGGAAGGAGGGAAGGGAGGAATGAAGGTGGAGAGAGAGAGGGTGAGAGGGAAGTGGGATGAAGAGGGAAAGAGGTGGAGGAAGGATGGAGAGGGAGAACGAGAGGGAGAGAGGGAAGGGAGGGAGGGAGGTAAGGAAGGGAAGTAGAGGAGGTGGAGCGACAGGGGCGAGAAGAAGGGAGAGAAGGGAAGAGAAAACGGGTGGAGAGAATAGAGAGAATGGGGAAGAATGGAGAGGGAAGTTAGGGGAATGAGATAGATAGATAGATAGATAGATAGATAGATAGATAGATAGATAGATAGATAGATAGAGAGAGAGAGAGAGAGAGAGAGAGAGAGAGAGAGAGAAATAAAGACGGGAGAGAGAGAGGAACGAGTTAAATAGTGGAAGAAGGGATAGGAGAGAGGGAGAGGAAAAAGAGAAAGGAAAAGAAAGAAAGAAAGAGAGGAGAAGAATGGATAGAAAAATGATCAGCAACAATCGGAGATAAAAGACGGGTAGGAGGGAGAGACGGAGAAGGAGATAGTGATACTCAGATAAAGGTCGGATAAACAGGTCGAGAAAGTTCGGATAAAGAGCATATATACATACAAGTAAAACAATCTTAAAGACGACAGATATAAATGAAAAAGTTAACTGAAGAAAACGAAAAATAAAAATGCATAATGTAGATAAAATAACATGACGTGAAGGAGTGATAAGTTTTAATAGAATGCAAAAATAATCATGATAGATGAGGATGAGAAAGAATTACATGGATACAGAAAATAGTAAAAAGAGAGAGAGAGAGAAAAAAAAATGGAATGGAGGAGAAACAAGAAAAAAAGGAAAGTGAAAGGAGAAAAAGAGAAAGGGAGAGAGAGTGAAGGAAGAGTATGCAGGGAAAAGGTAAGGGGAGAAAGGTACAGGGAGAGGATGAGGGGAAAGGGTGAGGGAAGAGGATGAGGGGAGAGGGTAAGGGTGCGAGGGTAAGGGGAAAGGGTGAGGGAAGAGGCTGAGGGGAGAGGGTGGAAGGAAGAGGTTGAGAGGAGAGGGCGAGAGGGCGAGGGTACGGGGAGGGGATGAGGGGAGAGGAAAAGGAGAGAGCGTGAGGGGAGAGGGGGCAGGGGGTGGTCAGTAGGAAAAGCCTTTAGCAAATGTCGAGGCGCCGTTGGGTGAGGCCCAGGGGAGGCATCTCGCATCGGAGAGGGGAGGCGGAGGGGAGATGCAGAAGGAGGGGAGAAGAGAGAGGAAGAGAAGAGAGCGGAGGGGAGATGCAGAAGGAGGGGAGAAGAGAGAGAAACAGGAGGAGGGGAGAAGAGAGAGAAAGAGGTGAAAGCGAAGGCGAGAGGAGGCGGAGGGAGAGAAACAGGAGGAGGGTAGAAGAGAGAGAAAGAGAAGAGAGCGGAGGGGAGAGGAGGCGGAGGGAGAGAAGCAGAAGGAGGGGAGAAGAGAGAGAAAGAGGAGGAGGAGGGTTCAGAAAGAGAGGAAGAGAAAGAAATGAAGGGGGGAAGCAGAGAGAAGGGAAGGAAGCGAAGGGGAGAAACAGAAGCAGAGGAGAAGAAAAAGAAAAGAAAGCGGAGGAGAGATAGAGAAAAAGTGGAGAAGAAAAGGAGAAGGCAACGGAGGGAAAATGCACAGAGAGAGAAGGGGGGGAAGAGAGAGACAAAGAAACAGAAGTGAAAAGAAGAAGTGGAGAGACAAGTGATGGACGAAAGAGGAAGAAAAAGAAAAGAAAGAGAGAAAGATAAGAATAAAGAGAGTGAATGGAATATGATAAATAGTGGAGAGAGAAACAGAGAACGAAGAA
>NC_051411.1:39456037-39463537 GCF_015228065.2 Penaeus monodon
GAAACAAAAAAAGAAAAAAAAAAGAAAAAAAATCTGTGGATCTTCCTGCACAGTTAGACTCGCACGAGCGCTCTTTTGCTGTCTTCTTGTTTGTTTGTTTGTTTTTCTCGTTCTGTTTTCCTTACCTTTCTTTCTCGCTTTTTCTTTTCTTTTTCCTACACTTCTCTCTCTCCCTTTCTCTCTCTGTCTCTCTCTCTGTCTCTCTCTCTCTGTCTCTCTCTCTCTCTCTCTATCTCTCTCTGTCGGGTTTTTCCCTCTCTCTCCTCCTCTCTCTCTCTCCTCTCCATCTCTTCTCTTCTCTCTCTTCTTTTTTTTTGCGTTCTTTTTCGCTCTCGCTCTCTTCTTCTCTTCATCCTCTTTATTCTTCTCATTTTCCACCTCATCATGTTTCGTATTTTCCCTCTTCTTTATCCTTGTTATTCCTCCTCTATATCGTTCAATTTTTATCCTCTACTTTATCCTTCTTCTTTTCCCTCCTTTTCGTCTTTCTCTCCTTTACCTCATCTTTATCCAACTTCTCTTTTTCCTCCTCTTTATCTTTCTCTCCTTACCTCTTCTTTAGCCATCTTCTTCTCTTCTCTTCTTCTCTTCTCTCTTTTATCATCACTTATCTCACACACATTTCCACGCGTTCACAAACACGTTACGAACACGTTTAAGATTCTCTTTGAGCGCCGTGATCCTCCCCGAATTTACTGCAACTTAGCAAGGAAGGTTCTAGTGATTGCATCCTCCCTCTTCCCCCTCAATCTTCTCCTTTCCTCCTCTCCCTTCCCCCTTTCTCCCTTCTACTTTTCTCATTTCTCTCCCCCCCTTCTCTCTTCCCCTTTCTCCTTCTCCATTTCTTCCTTTCCCCTCTACTCCGTTCCCCCTTTACCTTTCTCTTTTCTCCCTTCCTCCTTTCTCTCCCTCCCTTTCTCTCTTCTCCTTCACCCCCTTTCCTCTCTTCTCTCTCCCCCTTCCCCTTCCACCTTCCCCTTTCTCTCTCCCACCTTCTCTCTCTCCCCCCCTTTCTCTCTTCTTCCCCTCCTCCTTTTCCCTCTCCCCTCTCCCTTTCGCCTCCCCCGACCCGCCCCTTTATGCAGTGAGAGGCCATGAGTGGTTCTTGGACCTCAGGGACACACTACACACTCTTCCTTCTCTTTCCTCTCCCCTCCCTCTCTCTTGCCCCCTCCCCCCCCTTGCCCCTCACTTTCATACTTTTTCCCTCCTCTCTCTACTCTCCTCCCTCCTTTCCTCCCTCCTTTCCTCCCTCCCTCCCTCCCTCTCTCTTTGTCACTCCCCCTCGGTCTTGAATCAGGTGATTGTCCTTAGTTCTTCTCTGTGCTACTTGCCCAAATATCCTCCCTGCATCCTCTTCTTTTCCCTTCCCTCGCCCTTATCTTCTCTCCCCTTATCCTTATCTTCCCTCCTCTGATCTCCCTCCATCCCTCATCCTCCCTTGCCTCCCTCTCCTCCTCTTCCCTCTTCCTCTCCTCACCATCCCTTTCCTACTTTTATTTTTGACCTCTCACTTTCGATAACTTCCCTCCCCTCAATTTCAACCCTCCTCGTGTCACCCTCTTTCCCCTCCCCAGCCTCTTTCTCTCTCTCCCTCTCTCTCTCTCTCTCTCTCTCTCTCTCTCTCTCTCTTTCTCTCTCTCTCTCTCCTCTCTCTCACCCACTCTCCCCTAATTCTCCCCCTTCGTTCTCCTTCCTCTCGTTCTCCCTCCCTCATCCTTCCCTTACCTACCTTTCCCTTATCCTCCCCAGCCTCTCTCCTCTCACCCTTCCCCCTCGTCCTCTATCCTTTCACTTTCCCACCCCCCTTTTCCCCCCTCCCTCCCCCTCCTCCTCCCTCCCCTCGCTTCCCTCTCCCTCACCCCCCTCCTCCGTCCCCTCCCTCATCCTCACCGTCCTCCTCCATCCCCTCCCTCACCCTCCTCCTCCCTCCTCCCTCACTCTTGCCCGTCAGACAAGTACCTTCTTTCTCCTTCAAGTTTCTGTTTATCTTTTTTTGTTTTTTTTTGTGGCCTGAGGGCGGAATTTTTTCGAGGTTATGTAGGTTATGTTTCCTCGTCTATGTGCGTGTTAATTTATGTAAAGTCACTCAGTTGTTTTTTGTGTTTCGGGTGTTTATATATCCAATTTTTAAAATGCAAACACACACACACACACATATACATACATGCATACATACACACACACACACACCCACCAAGAAAAAAAAGAGCAGCACACACACACACGACACACATATATACATGCAAACACACACACATACACACACACACGCGCGCGCGCGCGCGAAAACGATGAAAAAAATAAGAATAAGAGTAAAAAGATTAGAAAAAAAAAATTGAAAACAAACAGTATAAAAATAATTAAGAAAAACATTAATTAATTACGGAAGTTACAACGAAGAACAAAATCCGACGGCGATTCAAGAGAAAAAATAAAAGAAAACGAAGATGAAAAAGTAAATAAGAATTCCAAAAATATCATTAAAAAGAACAAACAAACAAAAAAAAAACACTCACACAAAGAAAATATATAAATAAACTAAGAAATAAAAATGCAAGGAGAAATAGAAAAAAAGGAAGAATGATAATAAGAAAATAAGGAAAGAAGAAGAGAAAAGAGAAGAAGGCATAGAAGCCGAGAGCAATTCTGTTATATTCAGAATGGAGCGCATTGTTCGGGATTTTCAGTCATCTAATTATCTTCTTGTCTGGGAGAGGGAGGTGGTTGTGGGAGGGGAAAAGGGGGGGGGAGGGGTTGATGAATTGGGAAGTAAGATAGAGACAGAGAGAGGGGGGTGGGGGAGGTGTGGAGTGAGGGGGAGAGGTAGGTAGAGAGAGCGAGAGAGGGGAGGGGGGAGGGAGGTGGAGGGAAGATATATATAGATAGCGCTTGTGGGTTTGTTTATTTATGGGTGTGGAGGAGAGAGTTTAGCTATAGAATATATTTGTGGGAGTTCCAGAGTGAGGTGATGTAAGAGATCGGTAGAGATAGAGAGAGGTTTTGGAGTTGGAGAGAGGGGGATGAAGCATAGAGAGAGCGAGGTGTTTATGGGTAATGTGGGACGGATGAGAGAGTTCTAGATATGGAGGGGGGAGTTGGATTTATGTTGATGAGACAGAGAGATAGATATAGGTTTGGTAGTGTGTAGTAAGAGAGAGAACAGAGATGTAGGGATAGTATGGAGGGTAAGGGTGTTGAGTCATTATATACATAGTAAGAGATATTGGGATGGGGATGGAGGATTTGATTT
This sequence comes from Penaeus monodon, assembly GCF_015228065.2. Lineage (NCBI taxonomy): Eukaryota > Metazoa > Arthropoda > Malacostraca > Decapoda > Penaeidae > Penaeus > Penaeus monodon. Next base: position 39,459,291 of record NC_051411.1, read on the forward strand.
GAGATTTGATTGTAGAGAGAGGTTGTTAGGTTAGTAAGATATGAGAGACAGAGATGGAGATCATATTAATCATATAGAGATATAGAAGATAGAGAAGAGAGAGATAGTGATATAGAGAGAGATATATGATATATGATAGAGAGATAGTAGTAGAGATATATACATATAGTATGATAGAGATATATATAGCCTGCTATAGTGGTGATGTTGTTATAATATATTTTAATGATAAATTATATGTTATGATAGTATTGGGTAATATATAATATAAATATATATATATAGTAGATATATATTGATGAATAAATAAAAAAAACCAAATAAAAAGAAGAATAATAGAAAGAGAGAATAAATAAAAACAATAGAACAAGAAGAAGAAGAGGAAGAAGAAGAAAACAGAAGTAAAGAGAAGAAGACGAAAAAGAACAAAAAGAAAAAAGAAAAGAAAAGAAAAATAACTGATACACGAAAAACTGTAAACACCATAAAATCCCACACTTTCTCTCCTATTTGTATTCCCGCGACGCGAAAATGTTGAAAAATAACTCCCTCCCCGCAGACAGTCCCCCTCCCCCTTCTTCCCTTCCCCTCTCCTCTCCCCTCTCTCCCATCTCCCCTCGCTCTTTCCCCTCCCTTCTCCCCTCCCCCCCTCTTGCTCGCTCGTCATCTCCCCCACTCGCCCTCTCTTCCCCCTCCTCCCCCCCTTCCTCTCTCTCGCCTCCCCCCCATCCGCTCTCCTCTCTCCCCTCTCCCCTCCCTTTTTCTTTCCCTCTCCCTCTCTCTGTCCTTTCTCTCTCTCCTCTCTCTCTCTCTCCTCCCCTCTCCTCTCTCTCCTCTCTCTCTCTCTTCTCTCTCTTCACTCTCCTCTCTCCTCTCTCTCTCTCTCTCTCTCTCTTCTCTCTCTCTCTCTCTCTCTCTCTTTTTTTTTTTTTTTTTTTTTTTTTTTTTTTTTGTCTGCTGTCCTTTGTTGTTTATTCTGATTATTTTTTCTGATTAATTGGAGTTCGCTTATGATGATCGGGGAGCGATTAGCAATTTGTAAATATTTTTGAAAATGAATAAATGATTGCACGATTCTGTTTTTCATTGATGTTTCCATGTCTCATTTGTATGTATCAGCGTCTGTCGTTTGTTTTCCCGGATGTGTGGGTAGGTGTGTTTGTATCATATGATGTAAACAAATACACTGAGGCACAGGTACACTTAAGCACACACACAAAACACAAATGCATTCAAATACATACGCACACAAACTCAACACACACACACATATACAAACACACACACACACACAAACACTCAAACAAACACATATACAAACACACACACACATACACAAACACACACACATTCACAAACATATTCACAAACACACAAACACAAACATAAACACACACAAACACACACACACTTACATCCCCCCACAAACATACATCCATTACCATATTGCTCGTATTGACACAGATCATCACAAACAAGACCAGGCAAACACAGCAAAGCCACATGCATCATACAGCATCGAGTTAAATGCATGACGATTCATCAGAGCTTCCCCTTTAAAACACTCGCACTGCATGACAAAAGATATCATTAAAAAAATAATAATTCATAAAAGCAAAATAGTCAGGCACGCTGTAGCTCATGATAGCGCTGTTAAATGGTATTATCGTCATCATTACTGTTATTGTTAGCATCATCATTAGTATTAGTATTGTCACTGTTATTATTATGGTCATCGTTATTACTGTTGTCGTTGTTATTATCATTATCATTATCGTTATTGTTTATTGTCATTAACATTATTATCCTCATTATCACTATCATTAATGTTTTATTATTGTTATCATTATCATGATCATTATCATCATAATCATCATTATTACCATTTTTATTGTTATCTTTATAATCATTATCGTTACATTATTATTATTATCATTATCATCATCATCCACATTATCACTGTTATTATTATCATCATCATCACCGTTTGTATAACCTTAAGTGTACTAGCTTTATTATAATTTATAATATTGAAATACTTATCATAATATCTGCCATTGGTCTAATTTGGTCTAACGTAATTTTCCTAAAGTTTCTGAAGGGGAAAAGTAATTCACATTTTTCTGTGTAACTGATCTTGATGTTGAATAAAATACAGTACATTTGAGAATGCCGCCAGAATAGTTCGTTGCATTTCAGTCATCTGTATGTGTATTTTACGTGCTACGCTAAATTAATAAACACGTACACCAAAGGCTTATGCATAGGCTATCATCCGCACACGTATTCACACACGCAATACAGATACACTCGCAAACACACACTCTCTGTCTGTCTGTCTGTCTGTCTGTCTGTCTGTCTGTCTGTCTCTCTCTCTCTCTCTCTCTCTCTCTCTCTCTCTCTCTCTCTCTCTCTCTCTCTCTCTCTCTCTCTCTCCCTCCCTCCCTCCCTCTCTCTCTCTCTCTCTCTCTCTCTCTCTCTCTCTCTCTCTCTCTCTACCTCTGCTTCTCCTTCTCTCTCTCTTTCTCCCACTCACACAACACACAGACACAGGCCAACATATACAAGCTTACACGCGTACACATGGCCATGTACCCTTTCATATATGTACGACCAGATATCGTCCATTTAGCATTGCAAGAAACATGAGTAGGCACAAAATCGAAAAGAATACTAAAGAATACTAAGAATACTAAATGATCGGGATTCTTAAGGTAATAGAACAGAGAATAGTTAATTTAGGAGAAGAAAGAAGTAAGAACAAGAAGAAGAAGAAAGGGAAAGTGGAATAACTGGTTAAGAATTCATAACAGCGGTATTGCGTGATTCTAGTTCTGGTAACACTGAGGATAACTAGTTATAGTTGTTTGGTAGAAGTATTGCCAGCACGTAGTACTTGCATGTTGGTGACCATAAAGCATAGTTTAGAAAGAACGTTACTGTTTTTTTTCCATCCTTTCTAGCATATTAATGAACTCTGCGAAAAATGTTTTTCCTCTCTCGAAATAAGATCTAACAGAATGCCGATAAATATACATACACCAACATATATACATGTACACACACACACACACACACACGCATACACATACATACATACATACATACATACATACATACATACATACATACATACATACATACATACGTATATATGTATATAGAATATTATATGTATATATGTATATAAATATATATATATATATGTATATATATATATATATATATATATATATATATATATATATATATATATATATATATTATATTTTTTTTTTTTTTTTTTTTTTTTTTTTTTTTTTTTTTTTTTTTTGTATATGTATATATGTATGTATATGTGTGTACGTGACCTTGCCAGATCCCCCTCCCGCCCGCAGCAGAAGCGCCCGACCTCATCAGGACAGTCAGGTCATCACATCTGAGCAAATTCTCGCAGTAACTCGCAATTACAGTCTTGCTTTTTCCCTTCCTCGTTTGATAATTCCCATGAACAAATACCAGCTCTAACTCCCTCGTGTCATATTCGCGGGCGGTTTATTTAGATAATGTTTTGGCAAAACCTTTGCTTTGCGTTAATGTTATTTGCATCTTCATTTGCGCAGCGTCATGGCAATATCAGGTGCAATAATGAAAAGCTTTCCTGGTGATAAACACCTGAGATTGGATGGAGGTTAGTGGCGCTAATAGAAATATATGTATATATGTACACACACACACATATATATATATATATATATATATATATATATATATATATATATATATATATTATATATATATATATATATATACTTATACACAAACAACACACACACAGACACACACACGCACATATATATACACATACTGATCTATCTGTCTGTCTATAGCCATCCATTCATCTATCTATGTATCTATCTGTCCATCTATCTATCTATCTATCTATCTATCTATCTATCTATCTATCTATCTATCTATCTATCTATCTACCTATCTATATCAATCCATATATCTGTCTATCTATTAGTATGCAGGTGTATACATAGATGATAGATAGATAAATAGACGCAAAAACCGGAGAAAGATATGCATACATCTATAATCTATATACTTGACTGTACTGCCACGTGAAGCATGTCAGCTGACGATAAAAATAGCCTTCATCTATTTACGTCTTTTGTGAAAGAAAAAGAAAAAAAAATAGGCTTATCCCTCTCCCCTCCCCCCTTAGAAAAAAAAAAGATAGGCCCATTCGTCCTGCTGTCGCC
>NC_051411.1:39468537-39471037 GCF_015228065.2 Penaeus monodon
TTTTATGTGTAATAAAATAAATATAAAAATAAATAAAAAAAAGAAGAGAATAAATAAATAAATAAATAAATAAAAAAAAAATAGTATATATTATAAGATATATATAAAATTAACAAATGATATAAGATAATAAAGTTTTTAATATTATATTATATATATAATCTATATATAATTTTATTATGGTTATATATATATAAATTATTTTATATATTATATATTTTATATAATATTTTAATATATATATAATTATATATTTTAATATATTGTAGTAGATATATATACATACATACTTACATGTATAGTTATATAAAAAATATATATATATATAAAATATCTATTTTATATATATATATTTTTATATATATATATAAAAATATAAAATTTTATATATGTATATAATACAACATACATACATACATGATATATATATATATATTTTTTTTAACGGTGGGGTCATTTTCTGAGCCCCCGGGGCCCACAGCATGAATTTAAATTTGTAGTTTTCATGTTGTGATGCTTTTGGGAGTGGAAAGTGGTAGGGCCCCCGTTCCTTTCCAGGGAGAGTCCGGTGGAAATTTTTTTAGGTTTTTTCTTTTCATTTTATCCGGGTTTGGGCCCAGCATTTGGACTTGGGCGGGTTTTCCCACCCAGTGGTGGGTAGGAAAATCGAGGGTGAATTTCCCCTTCCCCCAAGGGGAAAAAACGGGGCCGGGCCCCCGGTGACTCAAAACCCTCGAACTCAGATTGCCGCGGACAGTTTTGAGTTCGACGTTTAAAACTATTCGGCCCCCGGGGGCCTTGACGATAATGGGTTTTCCATGATTTTTTTGGGGCGTTTAGAGCGGATTTCTCCCCATTGCTTTCCACCCGGTGTTTTTTTTTTCGAGTCACCATCTCTATTTACCCATCTCTATTTTTTTTTTTTTTTCGAGTCAACATCTCTATTTACCCGGCAGGGCTTGGGCTGGGGATGCCCCCAAGCGGCTAGGCAGGGAACGAGGTGAAAAATTTCCCGGGCCCCGGGGAACAAAAGCGCCGGCCGGTGACCCCGAAACCCCCGAATCAGGGTTGGGGGTTTGTGACAGTTTGAGTCCGACGCTCTAACCTCTAAAACCCCCCGGCCTCATTAAAATATATAATAATATATATATATTATATATATATAGATATATATAAAAATATAATATATATGAAAAATACACATGTGGGGTTTTGGGTGTGTATGAGTGTGTGTGTACCGTTTGGGGGGGTTTTGTGAGCTCGCACCTTTGTGTTTTGTGGGGGGGAGGGGATATAACTTTGTATACAGATTTTACTTTCAACCCCCAGATAGCAAAAAGTCAAAAAAACCAAAAAAAAAAGTTCAAATTCCCTTCTGTTAAAACACAAAGTGCAAACAAAGGCACCGAACAATATCAACAACACATGAACAAACTAACGCATAGGCAAAACAAACACACAGATAGAGTCTATGCGGACTCCCCCTTTTTTAAAATTCCCAATTCAAAAAAAAAAAAGAAGAAAAAAAAAGAAAATATAAAAGACGCGAAATTTATAACCTGCCAAAATATCATACGAAGCCATGGGGGGGCGTTTTCGCCCGTGCCATTTTGCGGGAAAATTTATAAACGTTTATATCACCAGACTGATTTAGGTTTAAAGGGTTAGGGGAAAGATTTATAAGTTGCACTAATTACCCAACTAAAGGGCATTTGGTACTTTTTTTACGGTGGAGAATGGGGAGGGGGGGTGAGGGGGGTTGGGTAAGGGCTGAGGAGGAGGGAGGGAGGGAGGGGGGAGCGTGAAGGAGAGAGAGAGAGAGAGAGAGAAAAGAGAGGGGGGAGAGAGAGAGAGGAGGAGAGAGAGATGAGAGAGGAGGAGAGAGAGGGGAGGAGGGAGAGAGAGAGGAAAGAAAAGAGGGGGGGGGGAGAAGGGGGAGGAGAGAGAGAGAGAGGGGGGAGGAGGAAAAGAGGGGAAAAGGGGAGAGAGGGGGGAGGGGAGGAGAAGAGGGGAACGGGGAGAGATGGGGGAGAAGGGGGAGAGAGAGAGGGGGGGGGGGGAAGGGGGAAAAGAGGGGGATGGGGAGGGACGAGAAGAAGAGAGAGAGAGGGGGGAAGGGGAGAAAGGGAAGGGGAGGGGGGAGAGGGGGGGGATAGAGAGGGAGAGGAGACAAAGAAGGAGGGGAAAAAGGGGAAGGGTTTGGGGGAAGATAGGGGAAAGAGGGGAGAGGAGAGAGGGGGAAGAGAGGAGAGAGAGAGAGAAGGAGAGAGAGAGAGGGGAGAGAGAGGGGAGGGGGAGAGAGGGGAGGAGGAGGAGATATTTAGAGGAGAGAGAGAGAAAAAGAGAGGGGGGGAAGGGGAAAAGAGAGAGAGAGAGGAGAAAGGGGAGAAAGAGGAAGAAGGGGAAAAATTGGGGGGGGGGAAAGAAAGGGGAAAAAAAGGGGGAGGGGAAAGGAAAAAAAGGGAGAAAAGGGGGAAAAGACAGAAAAAAAAGTAAAAAA
>NC_051411.1:39491037-39503537 GCF_015228065.2 Penaeus monodon
AATGTAATATATATTTTAAATATATAAAATAATATATATACAAAATATAATAAAATATTTTTAAAGTATATATGAAATAATAAAATATTTTCTATTTTATTTTTATTTTAAATAAAAAATTTTAAATATATATATATATATATTTATATATATATAAAAAAAATAAAATATTATATCTATATATTATATTAATGTTAAAATCAACTATTTTATATGTAAAATGTATTATATAAAAATATTTATTTATTATATATATATAAAAAATTATATAAAATAAAATATAATTATATAATATATATTCCTACCATCATCATCTATCTTCTTCTACTATCAAATTTCTACCCATTATATATAATATATATAATATAAAATATAAAATATTTTACCCATGTTTTATTTTATCTTCTTCTTCCCTTTTCTTGATCTCTTTTGTTCTTCTTTTTTTCCTTTTGGGTCTGTGTCTTTGTTTTTATTTCTGCTCTCTGTGTGTCCCCAGCTGGGCTAGATTCTATTGATATGTCTTTTACGGGTTACTAAAAAACTAAAGGGGTATTGATACCCCTAAACCCAAACAAAACACAAAAACCCAAACGCCCACAAAACACACCACAAACCCCCACACACACACACACACACACACAACACACAATCACCCCAAAAAACACACACACGAAAAGAAAAACAAACAAACAACCCACACACAACAAACTAATCTCTCCAGGACCAAAAAACCTTTTCCCACTTGCCCTTTACAACCTCACCCTCACTAGCACAAAAAGGGTTAGCAGGGGCCCTGTCAGGGGAAACCCTTTATATAGCCGAGAATTTCGGTAGAGGGGTCGGGGTACACCACCCGGACTATTTTTGTGGTTTTTCCCAATTACACTTTTAATCCCACCCCCTGTGATATTTTTGGCGGGTGTTTGGGAAATTGGGAAAAATTTGGGCTTGCAGAAAAGGCTAGTTTTACCGTTTTGGGGGGCCATTGGGGAATTATTTTCGTTCTGCCTCGGCGTTTTTGCCTTTTTTTTTCATTTTTTCATGTTTTATTTGAATTTTTTGGGTTCGTTTTTTAGTATGAAAACGAAACAGAAGTAGTAATGATGAAAAAAGGGGTAAGGTTCCGATGATGGGGGTGATAAAGGGGAAAGAAAATGCTAACAACAACAATGATAAAAATCTTATCAAAATCTTACCCTTATTAAAAACTTACTGTTTCATTTCATCTTTATTTAGGGTTTCACCATTATTACCCATTTTTTATTATTATTTTTATTATTATCTTTATCTTATTTTATTATTTTTATTATTATTATTTTTAATTTTTTAATTTTTATTATTATTATTATTATAAATTTTTATTTTTATTTTTATCTTTATTATTACTCATCATCTTTCATAAATCATAATTTTTAAAGGGGTAGTAAGAAACCGGTCCCATTTTCCCTATTTTATTATTTTTATTATTTTTATTTTATTATTTTTTAATTTATTATTTTTAATTATTTTTATTATTAATGGGTTATGGTGTAGTATACTTCATCATCACTATTTTCACCACAGTTATCATTGGGAAAAGGGCGGACGGGTGAAAAATGAGAACAGTACGAAAAAATAAAAAAAATGAATGGGAAATTCATACGAAAAAATTATTTTCAAAAATGTTAGTAAAATCCATATTTGGGAAGGTGTAAAAAAAATTCCCCCCGCCTATGTTGCAGGGGATATAAAAGTGCGTGAATACAACCGTTTGCTTTTCACATACGTTAAATTTTGGGCGCAAAAATTTTAATTTAAAACATATATATATATATAAAATTTATTTTAATATAATAAAATATATATTTTATTAAATATATAAATTATTTTATATATATATATATAGATTATAATATTTATATATATAAAAATTTTATAATATATAAAATATATTTTAATATATAAATATAATATATATTTAAATATATATTAAGGTATATAATATTAAAATATATATAAAATATTATATATAAAATATAAATGTTATTATGTGTGTGGGGTGGTGTTTTTGTGTGTGTGGTGTGGGGGTAGGGCATCCATAAGTAGGGTTTAGAATTTAATATTACGATAAATAAAGAAAAGTTTTAAAAATAAATAGAACAAATTTAATGAAATACTGACAGCTTTCAAATAATAAAATATACTGATAAAAATGAGGATGATCCTCTTTTTTAAAAAATAAAAACAAAAAAAATAATAAAGTTTCCTTGATATCAGACAAACATCACCAATGCAAGAAAAAAGCTGAAAAAATCGGGGGACCCAAATGGGGGTTTTTCCTCCGCAAAAGAAATCGAAAACCCCATTAGTTTCCCCAAAAAAATTTTTCCCCTTAACGAAAATTTCCCTCAAAAAAATTTCGGGAACAAAGCCCCATATTTGCATTTAATCCCGGGCCTAATATTACGATTTTGGAATACAAAAAACTTTTCGACCCCTTTCCATTTTAAATTTTACTTTTTTTCCCCTCCTTTCTAGAAAAGGAAAGGGTTAACGGGTTTTGCAAAAAAGGGTTTTTATGTTTTTTTCCTTTTATGGCGGATATTTGGGATTCGTTTTTAATTTGGGGAAATGCAAATTTGGTTTTTTGGTTGTTAGGGGTTTTGGTGGCGTTGTCGCTTGGTGATGTGTAGAGGGGGGTTTTTTTATGTTCTATGTCTGTCAAATCTGTCTATCTTCTACTATTTTTCAATTAAAACACATCCCACACCCCAAACACACAAACACAACACACAACACACACAAACACACACCCCAAACACACCCCACACACACACAAAACCACAAACACACTTTATAAAAAAAAAAAAAAAAAAAAAAAAAAAAAAAAAAAAAAAAAAAAAAAATAATAATATTATATATTACCCATAAAATTATTATATATATTTTTAATATTATAGGGTGGTGTTGTGTTGGGGGTGGTGTGTGTGTGTGTGTTTTTGGGTGTTGTGCTTTGGTTGTGCATGTGGGGTTGTGTGTTTTGGGTGGGGTCTTTTTGGGGGTTTTGTTATGTAGAAGAATGAATTGTATGAAATTGTAGGTTTTGAATACCACCCCCGCACCCACAACTTTACACAAAAGGGGAAAATGAGTGTGTAATCTACACACACACACCACACCACCCAAAACAAAAAACCCCACACACACCACACCCCACAACACACACCACCAACACACACACACAAACACACACACACAAACCACACACACACACCACAAAACACACAAAACACAAAACACACAAAAAAAAAACACACACACACACCACAAAAACACAAACACACACACACACACACACACACCACAAACCCCACCCCAACCACACACAACGCACCCCTCACAACAAACACATACAACAACAAGTGATGGTGAGTAATGTGAATGTGCGGGGTTTTTTTTGCTTTACAAAAAAACAAATTTATTTTTAATTGCAAATCTTAGTTTAATATATCCCTTTACGGTAAAATTTCCCGACCCGGGGGGGAAACAGGGACATAAACAGACGAAAATTAAAAGGTCCATTAGAAAAAAAAAAAAGGAAAGGGAAAAAAAAAAATTTGAGGGATTCACGCTTCTTTCCCCACTGGAGACGGAGCAAAACAAAAAGCAAAAAAAAACGACGGACGAAACAAAAAAGCAAAAAAACAAAAAGGGAAAAAGGGGAGGGGAAAATTTTAAATTCCCCTTTTTGGGTTCGCTTTTTTCCCCTTTCTCTCCTTTCTTTTTTTTTTCTATCTCCTCCTTTTTCTTTCTTTTTTTCTTTCCCCCCCGTCTTGTTTTCTTCACTTTCTTTTTAATCTCTGTTTTTGTCTTCTTTCTCTCTCCCCTCTACGCTTCTCTCTCCCCTTTTCTCCCTCCTCTTTCTCTTATCTCTCCTCTCTTTCTCTCCTTCCCCCCCCATCCCCCTTCCCCCCTTCCCCCCTTTCTCTTCTTTTTTTCCCTTTTTCCCTCTCTTTTTCCCCCCTCTCTTCACTACTTCTCTCCCCACCCCTAAAAACCCTCGAAACCCCTCGGTCTTTTTTCTCGTTCTTTTCGAAATACCCTTTTCTACTTTTCCCCTTCTTCTCTCAGGAAACCCTTTCTCGTTTCCCCAAATAAAACCATTCCATAGTTCCAAAAAAAAGTTGGGAGTTTTTTTCCGTCACACCACCACACACACACACCAAATATATATATAGGGGTGGGGGTGTTTTGTTGTGTGGGGGTGTGTTGTGTTTTGGGTTTGTTTGTTTTTGTGGTGTGTGTGTGTTTGAGTTTGTTTTGTGTATAAAATAAAATTATAGTTAAATTTTATTATATAGTTTTTAAAAATATTATAAATTTTCTAATATAAAAATAATTGAAAATATATTTTTAAAATAATTAAAAGATAACTAATAAAAGTTTTTTAATATTAATATATATCAATAAGACAGGAACAAAAACAACTTTTTATATATATATATAACCTTAAATAACCCTTTACTCATATAACGAAAATCTAAAAATTTATATATATAATAATTATATTATCTATATCTATAATATTTTGGTTAATTATAAATATTAACATAATTTAATACACCCCACACACAAACACACAAACCACACCCCCAACACCCACAACACCCCCCAAAACCACCCATATATATATAATATATATTAATATATAATTATTTTAATAACATATATATAATATATTATAAAAATGCAAAAAAAATAAATAAATAATATAATAATTTTTTTAAAAAGTATATTTTTAAAAAAGTAACCCCCATATTTATTTAAAATATTAATTTTATATTTATTTAGTATTAAAATATCCCTATAACAACATTATAAAATACAATATATATCAATATATTTTAATATATATATATTTTTTAATAATCAAATATATATATTTTAAAATTATTTTATTTTATGGGTATATTTATATATATAAAAATTTTACATATATATAAAATATAAAACTTATAAAATATAATTATATCATAATATAATTGTGTGTGTGTGTGGGTGTGTGGTGTGTGGTTGTGTGTGTGTGTGGTGCGGGGTGGGTGTGTGGTGTGGTGTGTGTGTGTGGTGTGTGCGTGTGTGTGTGTGTGGTGTGGGGTGTTTTATATATATATAAAAATTTTTATATATATATAATATATATATATATATATATATATATATAAGTGTGCTTTAAAATATATTTTATATAATATATATATATTTTAAATATAATATTTATATATAATATAATATATAAAAATATATATATAATTTTTTTATTAATGGTGGGGTGGCATATAATATTTTAAATATATATATATATATAATAAAATTATTATAATAATAATATATAAAATTTAAAATTTTTAATTTTAAAATATATAATATTATAATATATAAGAGACATATATAATAGGCATATATTATATTATATAAATAAAATTTTATATAATATATATTATAATATTATATATTAAAATATTAAAAATTAATATGTATATATTTAAAATATAAAATATATTATATATATACATATGGCGTGTGCCCGTGTGGCGTGTGTGTATGTGTGTTTTAAAACCAAAAACTACACTAAACGGCCCCGGGTTTTGGGGAAAAATTTTCCATCTCACCGAGATCTTTCTCCCCCCTTTTCCTTTCCTCTTTTTACACAGGGACGCGGCGCGGGCATCCCTTTTTCTTTACTCGCGTCGTTTCTTACCTCCCCCCGGGCATGTCCCCCAATCGTGTTAGGGTACGGTGTCCCGTTGTGGATGTGGCCCTTTAAGCTGGGGTTTTCGCATTTTTCCAAAAAGGGTAAATTTTTTTCAGTCGTGTGCGGGGGAAACCCAGCTTGTAAAGAAGATGTGTGGGGGTTTTGTGGTATTTTGAGGGGGGTTGTAAAGTTTTTTGGTTTTTAAAAGGTTTGGTTTAAAAATCCACGGTGTACGCCCGCCGGTTTCTTATCTAACGAAAAAATCTTAAAAGGCCTGAAAACACCAAACCGGGCCGTCACGGGTTTTTCCCCGTTTTCTGGACTTTTTACGGGGTTTAAACCCCCTAAAGGGGTTTGTCCTTATACTCAGAGTTTTGCGTGGTTTTGTGTGTGTCCAAAAACCCCAAAAGGGGGGTCCGGAATTTAAAGGTCGGGGGACTCCAAAAAAAACATCCCCTAGTAAAAATTACGAATACGGGATTTGTGATGCAAAAGGTAACAGGGTCCCTGTCCCAACGGGGTTGGCGAGCCCGGGTAAAGTATGGTGACACCATTTTTCCCTGGCGCTCCGCACCCCCCCCCCGCCCCCGACCGCGGGGAATTTAAAAACCCAAGGGGGGAAAGGGACAACCCCCCTCACGGCCTACCATGGATGGGGGTTTTGGGGCCCCGCTCGTGCCCCCCCAGAAACCATCCCAACTACCCCCCCCTTAAACCCCTCCACCTATGGGGGGGGATTATTCCCCCAAAACCCAAGGGGAGGGAAACCCGATGGGTTTTCACTGCCGCCCCGATGCTGAAAAAACGAGGGATTCCAACTCGTTCAGCCCAAAAAGGGAAAAAAAGGAAAAACCACCCAAAATAACACAAGAAAACCGACCAAAAAAGGGAAAAAGGAATGACCCAAAAGCGGCCCCCAAATCCCCCCCCGGGGAGGTCCCTTTAGCGGCCTTTCCTGAGGACAGGGCTTCCGCGTAAAATGGTGGATGGGGAGGTAAGCCAGCTGCCGCCCCCCCAAAGGGGAAAGGGCCCCGCTGGGAATGGGGGGGGGGAAAATGGATATCCTCGCGCTACGTCTAGGAGCGGAAAAACAACAAATATGGGGGCCATGATGATTAATGGCATTTTTGGGCGGGGATCTCTTTTGCAAAAACAAAAAACGAGTTTCAGCCTAAAAAAAAAAAAAGGGGAAAAACCCCTGGTTCCCGGGTTTTTTCCAAAGGAAAGGGGGCCCGTGAGGAAGCACTGCACCTTTCCGGGGTTTTTTTAAAGCCCGGAGGATCTATAAGAGGACACCCCTTGAAAAAGGCCCACCATTGAAAGGGCGGGAAACCGCCACCTACAAGTCCCAAATTTTCTTTGAAGATACATAGAGAAAATCCATTCAAAAACCGTGGTGTCAGGGTTTTTAGTCTGCTACAAGTGTAAAGGGTTAGGGCCCAAGTAGCTAAATATTGCGGGAAGGGAAACGGGTTTGTGCTGTCTGTGCAGGGCTCCCCAGGAAAAGGGAAATGCCCTGCAAGAAAACGAGGGGAAAGGCAAGGGGAAATGAGAACCCGCCACCATCGGGAAGGGGTTTCGTCAGGTGAAAGGCGGGGGTGTGACCCCCTGGCCCCCGAAACTCCCCCAAAAACCCGCCAGAAACCCCCCCCACCGCCCCCCGCCCCCATCGCCCGCGGAGGGCGATGCCCCCCAGCCCAAAACCCCCCCGGGGGCCGCGTGACTCCCCAAACCCCAAAGGAATTCCCGCAATCCCGGGGGGGTTTTTTTTTTTCCCCCCCCTTTTTTTTTTCCTTTTGGGGGAAAAAAACCCAAGGGGGCCCCGGGGGGGGGAAAAACCCATTGGTAAAAAAAGACATGGAACGGCCGGGGAAAAAAAAGGCATCGGGCAAAAAGATTGTGAAATGAAAAAAAGCTAGGCAAAGTTTTCCCTTAAATTTGGAAAAAAAGGGATAAGGAAAAAACCCAAAAAGTGACGTTAGCCCGGGAAAATGTGCGTTCTGATAAATGTTAGTGATGTCGTGATTTTTGAAAACACGAATGAGGCCCCCGATATTATTTTTAAACGCACGAAAAAAAGGTTGAGCGTTGTAGACGGGAAAAAATGTGCGTTTGAGGATTTTTATGATTTTTTGAAAAACAAAATGAGGTCTCCGATTTATTTTTACGCACGTGCGTTCTGATGATGTTATGATGTTAGGGGAGGGCTGAAAATACAAATGAGGTCTCGATTTTATTATTACCACGCGGACCATCTAAAAAAAGGACGACAGTGCCCCGAAAAAATGACGGCCCGAAGAGGCCAAAAACCGGCTGATTTTGGGAAAACACCCCGTGAAAATGCTATCAGGTACGGATTATGGATAGTACAATAACCGGAAGCGCCCCAAAACAGAAAAATTTAAAGAAGATAAAAAACCAAATAAGAAATTCAGAAAACAAAAAATTTCGATAAAAAATTTTCCCATCAAACAAAAATTTGCCCAAACCCGGTTAAAAAATAGGGTGTGTGGGGGACAAAAAAACAATTCTTTTCTTTCAAAAATATAGGTGTCAACCGTAAATTAATGACTTGCTTTACTATATTCATAACAAAATGTTGACTTTATCTGTTTACAAGACCCCTTTACACAGTCCCCTAAAAAAAAAACCGCCCCTGGAATTAGAGGCCCCCCACTCCTTCCAAACACAGGAAGGGACAGGCCTATTAAATTATGTCGGGGACCCCAATACCCCCATTTTTTGGGTGAAAGAAATCTAAGGACAATAATCCCCCGAAATCAGAATTTACAATTCAAACACCCCTCGGTTTTTTCTCTCTGAAAATGTATACGCAATTTTTTAAAAATTTTCGACGTTTTCACTCCCCAACTTTCAGAATCACGGCACAAATGATGGGGTTTTTAAAATCTAACATTAACTTTGGAGAAAAGTCAATCCCAATGAAAATGGCAAAGAGTTCCGACTTTTTGGAAAAAAAAGGGATCTATGACGTATATAAATACAAAAAGGCAAACTCACGGGGGCGGGGGGCGGGCGGATTATGTAATAGGAAGGGTTTTGTGCAGGGAAAGCCCAAAAGCATGCTTGCAACAGAGCAACCCGGACCATTTTGCAATAGTAAACGGGGAAAACGCGGGTTGAAATCCCTCAGTCACCAAAAACAAATAGGGTCAAAATTTCTATCCCCCTTCCTTGAAATTTTTTAAAATCAGGGATCAAACCCTGGTACAATGATTACACAGTAACAAAGTGTTTATAAATTTTCCATGGACCCTGACAAAATTGGGGCACTTTATTACTACAAAAACTTTTGGGGCTGTCCAAAGAAAAAACCCTTTAAAAAACACAACTCAAAAACGCTCAAACAACCCAAGGGGGGTCGGTGACCCCCAATTTTTAAGGAAAAAAGCGAGTTTTAGGAGCTTTAAAGAAAATTACAAGGGGAAAAATACCCTTTACAAACCCTTTTTGAATTTCCCCTTAAAACAACCCAAAAACCCCACGGGGGAATTTAAAAAAAAATTTCGAAATGAACACTTTGAAAAAGTTTTTTACAAAACATTAACAATAACACCTCAATTTCGGAGTCTGGGAAAAAAATTTAAACGAATTTTAGGCAAAACCCAAATAACACCCCGGCAGTTCCTAGTCCCTTTTCCCAAAACAATTGCCCCCCTTTTCAATGGGCCCCGGAGGTCCCCAAAAACAAAACAAAAAAAAAAAAAACAAAAAAAAATTTTTTTGGGGGGAAACTCACCCCCAAAAAAATTCGGATCACCCAGTTAACTAAAAAGGTGCAAAAGGGAAAATTTGCCCCTTTGGATGGATTTCCCTTTTGGCCCCCCTCAGGACCTTTTCCCTTTTAGATACAGGTTGGGAAAAAATTCGTCCCGGGAAAGCGTCCAAAACCCCTCCCAAATAAAACTTAAAAGGTTTTTCCGCCTTTTTAGGGAAAATTCCTGGGTAATTTTTTCAAATATTTCAGGTTAAGGTAAATTAAACCCCCGGCTTTCCCCGGGCACGGGGGAGCAACACCATTCCGAAACCAAAAACTGTAAAAACCCGGGGGCCAAGTTTTTTTATTAATATTTTTTAATTTCAAAAAAAAGTTTCTAAAAAGGAAATTTTGGAAACCAGGTAAAAAGGGAAAAAAAAAATTATTTTCAAAAGTCTGCGGTTTCCTTTTTGGGGAGTAGAAACCACTTCAAGTCTTTTAACTTAAACCCCCGGGAGGAAGTTTTCGCCCCCAATTCCGGTTTGCCTTGCAAACGGGGAAATTATCCCCTTAGGGAACCAAATTTAGAAAAGCTTGGCAAACCCCAAGGGGTAAAAAATTAAGGATTGAAATAATTTTTCGAAGAATCCGCAAAAGGCCTGAGGGGATTAGAAGTTTTCCCTTCACAAGTCTTTTAAACCTGGGAAAACCCCCCCCAGGGGGGAAATTCCAGGGCCCTTTCGCAATTTCCCAATGAAACTGGGGGAAGTAAATTGGGGTGGGGAACCTTATTTCCCAAAAAAGGGGACTTGGGAGAGATCCTTTTAAAGGGGAAAAGGAAAGGGAATTTCCCGCAGACCCTTTTTTTCCTTTGGCCCCCTTTATCCCCCCCCCGGTCAATGTAGACTTTAAAAACCAAAAAATTTCAACCCGGCCCCAAAAACCCTTTTTTGAAAGGTTTTAAGAATCAAAATTAGTTTTTTGTTTTTGGAGTAAAGCACATTGAAAGCTTTTTTTGGGAATTAGGTTTTCCCCGGCCCCCCGAGAACAGCAAGGATAGTAAAAATGAGATCAGAATAAAATTTCCCTCCATTTTTGATAGAATAAAATTTTTTCCCCCATATTTTGGGGGAAAAACTTGAGGGAAAACCCCGGATCTCTCAGATTTTCCCAAAAAAAACTGAAACATAAAAACAAAGCAAATAGGGCTTTACAAATCAACACCCGCGGGGCCCTCTTTTACACAAAATCTCCCTGAACATTTAAAACTCAAAGTTTCCAAAATTTGTAAAAAACCAAAAGGTTTTGCTCCCTCCCACCAGGAAAAATTTTAACATTGACTTCCACCCTTTCATTGTTTTAACCCCAAAAAAACAGGGTGCATAACCCTGTGTTTAAACAAATTGCGCAGCAAAGGTTTAAAGGAACACACAGAATTATTGGGGGATGATGCCCTTGGGTTTTCGCCCACGGATCCGTACAGTTGGAACAAAATGGGTTTTTCTTGCCTGTATACAAAATGGCTTAATACAAACAAGTTATATGAGGGAAAACAAAAGGGGGAGCACTACACAAACCCAAACTGCAGGGTTTCTCCTTTGCAACCCGGGAATTTTAATGTCTAGGGGCTCTGGGGTAGTTTTTTGTGACCCTCAAAATTCTCTTTGGACGCTAAATTCTTTTTAAAGCAGGTGGCGAGAAGAAATTGTGGGGGATTAAGCGTAACGTAAAAATGCAACAGAGCGGGAATTTTTAACATTCAATTTGTCTGGAACCATTTCAAGTTGGAAAAACGAAAACACGGGCCCGTAGACAAATTGGCGAAAGAAGCCTGCAGAAAGGGTTTTGGGAAAATAGATCTTGGGATGCCTCTTGGGTAGGGTTGCAAATATATTGAAATTTTCTCATAAAGGAAAAAAATAGTAGAAGAATTTAAAACCCTCAAAACCTGAAAGCTGTACATAAAGGGCCCCTACATCAGTAAGGGATGGCAAGCCTTCCCATGGGTTTTGGGCCCCAAGTCCCAAAACCCGACCCTTGTGACGGGTTTTGCCCCGAAAAACCTTTTGGTTTAAAAAGTACGGCAACGCCCCGGTGCCCCGAAGTGAAAATGAATCCCAGGGTGTAGGGCTGTGTAACGAAAAAAAAAAAACGAACGCTTGAGCATATATTCGGGAAAGTCATGTGATACAGCCCTTTTAGACCACCAACATGAGGGATAAAGAACTAGTAAAAATTCATTTCATCTGATACTTTGGAAAAATAAACCCCCGACAACCCTAAATTTTCTAGTGAAACCCCCTAAATTGGGGAAAAAACCCGTTTTTTTCAAACACATGGCAAAAACATAGTAAATAATAATTTTTTTAGTTTTATGAAAATTTTTAATTTTGTTTTTTTCCTTGTTTCAAACCCACAGAGTTACAGACACGTACAATGTCAGAAATAGTTAAAAAACTGTAATCATGATTGCCCACGCCTGAGCAGATAGCCAGGGTGGTAAATAAACTTACTTAACTTAACTTAACTTAACGAAATATGCTACAAAAGATTCTGTGACTATTTTATTATACTAGATATATCAGAAAACGTACATCTGTTACGCCTTAAATCTGTAATGAACCAAAAAGCGCGACGTTAATTGATGAAAACCTCACCACCAGGTACCTTTTACAAGTCGCTCCGTAACGGACTTTGATCTTGGTACAAAAAAAAAGTTTCCGAGATTTTATGAAGACTTCCAGTCGTTAAATTCAAACACAAGCCTTTTTTATTCTTAGAAAGTCTAGCACACGCAGAAATTTAAAAATAAAAGCAAAAAGTTGAAGTTCCTCCTCTTATTTTACCTTTTTCTAGAGTGCACAGTTATGCTTCCATAAAAGCAAATGTCAGACATCATCAAGAAAGATTTTTCTGCTTATTCTTATACAAAGGAGCTGGTGCACCGTCCATTAAACTCTCGTAGAAAAGTGCGTTGATGATGCAAGCTATAATAAAGGGCGGTAAAAAAATGGATAAGAAATTCTGACACAGCGAGGGGAAGACAGATTC
>NC_051411.1:39508537-39518537 GCF_015228065.2 Penaeus monodon
TTTTCAAAATCTATATCTGTGCATATTTTTTTTCGGTATCTCTATTTGTCTATCTGTTGATATCTCTCTCTTTCTTTTCACTATTAAAGGTTTTGTTTACCTGTCTATTCATCTACTTGTCTGTCTATTTCCTTTGTCAATCAGATTATTCATTTCCTCAAAACCGCAAAGAGAAAATATGAAGAAAAACGAGAAAAAGAAAAAACGAAAGCAGAAAAGGGGGGGGGGGAAGCAACAAAACTCAAAATAAAAATCACTGAACGAAAGAGTTTTAAAAAATCTCTTTCCAATAATCTTGATCGCTCGTTAATAAAATTTGCAACAACAATTGCATTTTATGAATGAATTGAGTTAGATGATCAGTGGACCGTGTATGTGCTGGGGAGTTTCTACGAATTGTTTTTTTTTTTATAATAATAATACTGTTGGGGAAGATAAAAACAATAACGATAATATTCGCAAAGCCTCTATATGCAAAATTCACCCAGAAGCCCCGCCCTCTCTCATAACTAAGAAGTTGATTGGTTCTTATATAGTGTTCGTATTGCTATCCACTGATTCATTCTTAATTCAAAATCATACCTGTTTCGCTGCATTATAACAATAAAAATAAGAAACATATTCAAACAAAAAACAAACAAAAAGATTTAAAGACAACAACACTTTCGAGATTTTAAAAATGCTGAACACGGACAGCATTTTGGTCGAAGTCAGAGCCAGCATCGCTTCTGAATGCCCCCTGTCCACCATTTTTTGTTTGTTTGTTTTGTAGCAAATCTTAACGAAACAGAAATACATGTGACTAAATACAGATCAAAATTATCAGTAAAATACATTTTTGCATGAACTTTGAAACACAATAACTATAAAACACTACTATACACTGCCTTTACCATAGTTATATTTACGGTGATGACCTTCATACTTCATACTTCATAATGACGATAGTAATGCAATGGAGATAATGTCGATGGTGATGATTGCAGTAGTTGCAACGGAATATATGATAATGATATGATGATTCTTTCTTGTTGCTGTGGTCTTTATCATGATTATTATTGTTATTATTGATGTTACCTTCGTTATTTATGATATTCAGAATAAGTGGACAAAATTTATATATCCATCTGTCTACCCGTTTGTCAGTAAGTTTATTTACCTATCTACCTATCTATATATCTGTCAGTAAGTTTATCTATCGATCTATTCGTTCGCCTGTATATTTATCTATCAATCTACCTATCTGTCTATCTGTCAGGCCATCCATCCGTCCATCCATCCATCCATCCATCCATCCATCCACCCACCCACCCACCCACCCACTCATCCATCTCTCAATCCATCCATCCATCCATCTATCTATTCATCAACCTATCTATCTAGCTCAAGCATCAGCATCGCCTTCCGAAGCCATGGCCAGCGATGCTTTCGGATGCTTTCGGTGACACCATTATAGTGATGAATGTTGCATTAACGTGGATATTGCTGATGACTTGTTTGCCCTTGTCTCAAACACTGGTCTTGGTCACGGCTTAGGCTCCAAGATAATGGGGAGGCGAGGGGAATGTAAAGGGGAGGTTATCAAAGCATAAGCCAGAGTCGTGCCTAGCATACGGACACGGTTTTGGAAAATAGACATAAAACAAAGGAATGTGAAAATAAAGTAAAGGAAAATGGAGAAAGGGAGAAAAGGGAAAATGAAAAGAAATTAAATAGTGAAGAAGAGAGAAAAAAGGGGAATGGATAAAACTAGGCAAAATAAAATAAAGGGTAAATAAAATTAGGAGAAAGAAGGTGAAAAGAGAAAAAGAAGGAAAAAAAAAGAAAACGATGAAAAAAAAAAAAATCAAAGGAGAAAAAACAAAAACACTGAAACGAAATTAAAGGCAAACAAGAAACCATGACAACACACACACACAAAAAAAAAAAAAAAAAACAGAGAGGAATACGACAATAAATAAATAAAAACAAATAAAAGACAAAAACTATAAACAAAATAAACAACACAACACAACACCTCAAAAAAAAAAAAAGAAAAAAAAACACACACACACACACGCACAAACACCTCAAAAACAAACCAACCAACAAACAAAACGAAACCAAACAAACCGAAACAAGGACGAAAACAAACACACCGATTCCTGTACCATTGGTTGGAAGGACATTCCCACTCTCTCCCTTTAAGGCAAGGGGGGGAGGGGGGAGAGGGAAGGGCCTCTGATGCGACAGTCACTTGTCTTTTCTCTCAAGTGTAGGGGGGGGGGGGAGTGAAGGGGCCTGGTGGGGGGGAGTGGGGGGAGGAGGAGGTAAGGGGATGTGGGGGAGATGTATGGGTGGGGGAGAGAGATGGGGGTGGGGGGGGCGTGTGGGAGAAGAAGGACGGCGAGGAGAGATGTATGAGTGGGGGGGAGAGGTGGGGGAGGGGATATGTGGGGAGGGGATGTGTGGGGGAGGGGAACGGGAGGTGTAGGTGGGGAGAGGAGGTGTGGGTGGGGATGAGAGGGGGGGAGGTTAAGGGAGAGTGTGAGTGGGGTGAGAGGGAGGGAGGGGGGGATAGTGAGACGATGTGTGGGGGGAAAAAAGGGGAAGCTGTGGGTAGGGAGAGGAATGTGTGAGTGTGAGTGAGAGAAGACGTGTGTGGGAGAGGACATGTGGGTGGGAGAAGGGAATGGGGTAGGGAGGGTAGAGCGTGTGTGGGTGTGTTTGTGGGTAACGGGACGTTTGTTCAGATGGGCGGAAGGGGGTATGTGTTGTCCGAGTGTGTGTGTGTGTGTGTGTGTGTGCGTGTGTGTGTGTGCGTGTGTGTGTGTGCGTGTGTGTGTGTGTGTGTGTGTGTGTGTGTGTGTGTGTGTGTGTGTGTGTGTGTGTGTGTGTGTGTGTGTGTGTGTGTGTGTGTGTGTATTAAAAATGCAGTTTCAAGACGAAATTTGGTAGATAGTACATCTAAGAAATGTTCACCACATATCTACAACTACTCGGAAAGAAACATCAACATTCTGTAAAAAAAAAGCAACAACAACGACAAAGAAATTTTCCAATAAGCAAACGGCTCTGCGTCTAAAGGCATAAAAAAAAATTTTGCTTGTGAATCGTTATGCAAGCAACTCCGGCCCGGGGATTTCCATAACGATCACGGTCCATCAACATTACCATTCTGATCCCTGGTGGAGCGACGAGGACCGACCCTGAACCCTGAACTCTGGACCCTGAACCTTGAACCCTGGGCCAAAAGGACACGTGTTTCGGCGACCAGTTCGTGAGCTAAAACTAATTCGCACATTCTTTGTATTGACGAGAGTGCGAATAATCTACAAATTGTTCCTTCAGCTATAAATAAAGTCTAGTTGGTAAAATTTGTTTATAACTATTCTAAAACTACTGAAACTTCATTTGCAAATATTTTTTTTTCTGTAATGATTTAGTAAGTGTATACTATTTTTTTTATTAATATTATTATTATTTTTTTTTTATAACTGTTTTACATGCAGAGAGTGCCATGTAGGTTGACAGTGTTTCGAAAGCTTCACAAATATGATAAAGCGAATTCGATCTGTGTTTCGAGACGGTGATTCGAACCGCTCTCGCTCTGAAAGTAGCAGTCATGGAAATCAATATGCTTATTTATTCTCATTTATGTGTGTCTGTATTACTATATGTATACAAGAATATAAAAGAATATAATTCTACATCACCCTCAGCTGCAATGATGGCCATTTGTTTGCAATACGTACCTGCAAAAGAAGAACGTGAAAATTAGATATCTATAGACATGTTTTCAATGCTATGACTTATGATAACATTCATTACTTAAATATATACTTCCCGCAGAATAAATTTCAGAATAAGAAATTAGCACAAAATATCGTTATAGAATGCTGAAAACATTATAAATAGCTTGGATAAAAACTTGAGCAAATATTTAAAGCAGATTTTACATTTAATCATGGATCAAACGAGAAATCTCGAAATCCATTTAGCGAGGAAGGTCGTCCCGATCGATGCAACATTACTGACCAAAATAGATCGAAATTGAATATGTATGTTGGTGAATTTTGTCAACAACAAGCAACAACAACAACAATGACAGCGACAACAAACAGAATGTCCTCCAGTGCATAACCCTATATGTATATCTAATTATCGGTCAGACTAGAAATCCAGAAATCTATTTAGCGAGGAAGGTCAGGGACCGAGATCGAAAATCAATAGAGATGATCAAGGCAACATTTCAAAATAGATTAACAGTGAATATATTTCACAATATATATTCACTGTTAGTGAATATATTTCACAATATATATTCACTGTTAATCTATTTTGAAATTATCAAAGATGGCGACTCTTTAACAAGAGAGAGAGAGAGAGAGAGAGAAAAGAAAACGTCGAATTTATCCCTTTTTTTTACGAATAGGTCTAGTCAATTTTCCTAATATTTCACACGTTTCATTTAAATAATGACTTTGATGATATTAATGCATTCACGCCACGACCTTCACCCGAAGAAAAACACTGAGAGATAGGAAGGGAATATGATAATCAGACATATACCAGTGGCTTACGACTATAATAAAAAAAAAAAGGTTTATGAAAAGGAAAAAGAAGAAAGAATGCATTCATTGATTCTTGCAATCTCATGCAGTCACGGTTAGTGCAAGAAATATGATACCCACATGATACCCGCATGATACCCGCATGATACCCACATGACACCCGCATGATACCCACATAACACCCGTATGATACCCACATAACACCCGCATGACACCCGCATGACACCCGTATGAGAACATCTCACGGCGTGCAACAAAGGCTTTTAAAACCTGCCAATTAGCCCGAAGGAGAACTGGGGTTAATGTCGGCGATAAGGGGGAAAGGTCAGCTCCTCCCCCCTTCCCTCGCCCCCCCCCTTCCTGCCCCATGCCCCTCTCTCTCCCTTACCCCCCCTCCCCTGCCATCCCCTCTCTCTGTCTGTCCTCTTTCTCTGCCTATTCCCCTCTCCCCTTCCCCTCTCTCTCTCTCTTTTCCTCCCCGTCTCTCCTCTCTCTCTTTCTATATTCCCTCTCCCTCTTCCTCCCCCTCCTTCTTCCCCGTCCCCCCCCTCTCTCTCTCATTCTCTTCCCCCCTCCCCCTCTCCCTCCCCGTCTCTCCCTGCCTACCCCCTCCCTCCCCCCTCCTCCTTCCCTTGACCCCGAATATAGCGTTGGCTTAATGATCTTTTGTCCCCTCCCCCCTCCCCTCCTCCCCCTCCCCCCACCCCTCATCCTTCTCTTCGCTTTTCACCTTTCCTCTTCTCTCTCTCTCTCTCTCTCTCTCTCTCTCTCTCTCTCTCTCTCTCTCTCTTTTCTTTCCTCTTGTGTTATCGCTTTTTCTCACTTCTTCCTTCTCTCTTCTCAGTCTTCCTCGTCTTTCCTCTGTCTTATCTTTCCTATCTCTCTCTATCTTTCATTGCTAATCTCTTCTCTCTCTTCGTCGCTTTTTCGTCTCTTTTTTTCCATTTCTTCATTCTCGCTTTCTTCCACATTTTCTCTTTTTCATCTTTCTTTCTTTCTTTCTCTCTTTTGTCTCCCGTTTTCATCTCTTCCTTTTTCCTCTTCTTCCCTCTCTCCTCCTCTCCTCTTTCTCCCCCCTTTCCTCCTTTTTTCACCTCATTATTATCACTATAATTATTTTGTTATCATTATTATTATTATTGTTATTATTACTGTTATTACTGTTATTATTATTATTATCATTATTATTATTATTATTATTATTATTATTATTATTATTATTATTATTATTTATTATTATTATTATTATTATTATTATTATTTATTATTATCATTATTATTATTATTATTATTATTATTATTATTATTATTATTATTATTATTATTATTATTATTATTATTATTATTATTATTATCTTTATTACTATTATTATTACTATTATTATCATTATTATTATTATTATTATTATTATTACTTTAATCGTTATTATTATTTCAAGTATTACTGTCATTGTTGTTGTTGCTATCATTATCATTACTATTGTTGATATTATTATTATAATTACTTTGATATTATCTTCCTCCTCATTATTATATTACCATTATTATAATTTTATTACTATTACTATCATTAGCCTCATTATCATTATCATATCATTACTATCATTATTATCTTCATTACTATTTTTACTGTTATCATTAATATCATTATTATTGTTTTTATTGCTATTATTATTATCATAATTAATGCCATTATTATCATCATAATTCATACCATAATTTCTATTATCATTATTACCATTGTTCATACTATTATTATCATTATCATTATTACCATTATTATCATTATCCTCCTCATCGTTATTACATCATTATTATCATTACGCTTTATTCCGGCATTCAGATCCGAAGCTTCGAATCCCGCGGACTCGAGACAACGGCCTCATCGCTGCAGAAATCGACCGCTTTGGCCCGTCCTGCCTCCTCCTCCTCTCCCTTCTCTCATTCTCTCTCTTTCGTTCTCTCTCTTTCTCTCTCTCTATCTCTGTCTCTCTTTTTCTGCCACTCTCTCTCTCTCTCTCTCTCTCTCTCTCTCTCTCTCTCTCTCTCTCTCGCTCTTTCTCTCTCTCTCTCTCTCTCTCTCTCTCTCTCTCTCTTTCTCTTTCTCTTCCGCTCTTCTCTCCTTCTCTCTTCTCTGCATTTTACTGCATCCATTCCATTTCCTCTCTTTTTCTCTTTTCTCTATAATCTTCTCAGGCTACTTCTTGCACTCCCTCTCTTCTCCTTTTTCACTCCCTCCTTCTCTCTTTTTCTCTCTTTTTCTCTCTTCTCTTCTTTCTCTCCTACTCTCTTCCCTCCTCTATTCTATTTGAGAACCTTACTCTCTCTTTTCTTCCTGCTTTCTTTTTCCATCCTATCGCCCCCTCCTCCTTCCTTCGTTTATTCCAATTTTTCTCTCTCTCCCTTCTCCTCTTTTCTCTCCTTCCTCCCTTATCCTCCTCTCCCTTCACGTTCCCTTCATCCTCACTCTCTCTTACTCTCTTTTTCTGTCTTCCTCTTCTCCCTCTTCTTCTGCGCTCTATCTCCTGCCCCTTCTTTCCGTTGCTCTTCTTCTTCTCCCTCCCTTAATTCTTCCCTTTCCTTTTTTTTTCTTCGCTTCCCTTTCTCTCTCAGTTCTTCTTCGCACCCCATTCCTTCCTCCTTCGTTCCTATATATCCCCTCGTTCTCCCTCTTCTCGCTCTCACCCGTTTTCCTCTTTTCCTTCCTGTTCCTCTTCCCTCTCCTTCCTAGTTTCCCTCCTTCCTTCGTATTTTACCTCTCTCCCCTCCTTTCTCCCTCGTTCCCTCCTCTCTTCCATCTTCCCTCACCTCTCTCTTCCCCTCCTCACCCTCACTCCCTTCTCCCCTCATTCATCTCTCTACCCCTTCTCTCCTCCTCCCTTTACCCTTCCTCCCTTTACCCCCTTCTCCCTTTCTTCCTCCAATACCATCTCCTCCCTTTCTTCCTCCCTTTACCCCTTCCCCTCTTTCCTCCTTCGCTCCCTCCTCCCGCCCGCCCTCTCACTACCCCTTCTCCCCTCCTTCCTCCCTACCTTCCTCTCCCCTCCCTCTCCCCTTCAGGCAAACGCGACGCCTCCGTTGATGTTCTGGTAAACTTGTGACACAAAGGCTGTGTGTGTTGGAGGAAGTGTGTGTGTGTGTGCGTGCGTGTGTGTGTGTGTGTGTGTGTGTGTGTGTGTGTGTGTGTGTTATTGTACGTGTGTGTTTGTGTTTGGGTGTGTGCGTATGTGTGTGCGTCTATAGGTATGTATTCGGTCTTAAGAAAGTTCTAACGTACGTATAGGCCCACGCGCTTAACACACACACACACACACACACACACACACACACACACACACGCACACACACACACACACATACACACACACACACACACAGAAAGAGAGAGAGAGAGAGAGAGAGAGAGAGAGAGAGAGAGAGAGAGAGAGAGAGAGAGAGAGAAGCTTCTTCCTCTTCCTCTACCCACACGTAATGTTCATAACTGCCCCGAACTCCATTATCAGCGCCTCGGACAAGAGACCTTTTCTCTGTCAGTTATAACGCATCAAATTCGTTCCCAAAATTCCATACCCCCCTTTCCCAATACCTCATACCCAATACCCCCACCTCCTTTTCTAATGGCAAGTGATAATGGCACGTTAACCTTTATAATCTCTTAGCTCATTGTGCAAGGGAAAAAATCTGAATTCATTTTTCTCTTCTCTTTCCATTTTTTTTTCTTTTTTTTTCTTTTTAATCAAATATTCAAGATTTTGGATAAGGTTTTGTACCTTCCACCTTCCTTCATCTTTATCACGTTCTTACGCAATGTCAAATGATTTTTATTCTATAAGCCATAGTTTCGCAAATAGAGAGAGGATATGACATGACTTTCACCTTTTTTTATTAAGAAAGAAATAGAAAGATCATAGCATAATGACATGACTTTCTTATAGATAGAAAAAAAGGTATATGGCATGATTTTTTTCTTTATAGAAACATCGATAATCATAATTTCCCTCAGAATGCCCTCAGGACCAGCACCTGCCACCCTTTTCCGCACTCTTTCACAGTCTTCGCTCTTTTCACACCCTAGATTTTATCTAAGGTCTTCAACTTAGATCCATCAGCCCATTTCCTTGCAGATTCACTAGCCATTCAGCCCACCGTTTGCGTAACCTACCAACTAGTCAGTTCTCCAGATTATCAACTTATCGGATTTTTCTATATCTTTAGAACCCTTAATCTATAAGCCCATTGTCTACTTTCAACCCACTATCCTATATATCTTTCAGCCCACTAGACTTTCAGCCCACTAGATCCTCAGCCCACTTAATCTATAAACCCACCAACTACTTTCAATTCATGGTCCTTTTAGATTTTCAGCCCACCAGACTTCCAGCCCACGATCCTACAAGCCTTTCTGCCCACCAGACCTTCAGCCCACCAGACCTCCAACCCTGAATCCCAATTCAATAGCCCACCATCCTCTCATCCCAAGAGCTCAGGAGCCCACCCTCCCACATTAACCTCTCATCCTATCTGTTCCCTCGCTCCTGAACCCACTACCGTCCTTTCAACCACCAATTTAGCCCACCAACCTTCAACCCACCAACACCATCTCAACACCAATCTAACCCACCTAAGGCCACCACCACCACCATTCAACCACCACTCTAACCCAATTCAACCCACCAACCCAAACCCTCCCCCTTTAAACCAACCACACTGAATTTAACCCACGAATCCCTCACCTCGCCACCACCCACCGTTCCACTGCGGATCGAACCCACCCATTCCTCGAGCCCACCACCACTCCCCTGCCGATTCAGCTCGCCGGCCCACCATCCCGCCCTCCTCTGCCACGCGCCACCAGCAAGCCAGTTTCAGAATGAGTTCTAAATCAGCCTACTGTTAAAGCTGAGTTCTTGAGGGACCAGCCTGCGGGATCGAGCTTCGACTGCGGGGGTGGGGCCAATGGAGAAGGGGAGGAGCCAAAGGAAGAAAGGGGGAGGGGCTTAGAGACGGGAAAGTGGGGGTGGGGGGTGGGGAGGGAGAAGAGAGGAGGAGGGAAGGAAGGGGAAACAGAGGGAGAGAAAGAGGGAAAAAGGAGAGAGGATGGAGAATGGGGAGGGGAGGAGTAGAAAAGAGGAGAAGGAGGAGGAAAAAGGGGAATAATGATGAGGACGAGAAAAACGAGGAGGAGGAGGAGGATGGAGAAGAAAAAGGAGGAGGAGGATGAGAGAAGGAAGAAAGGGAGGAGAAAGAGGAAGAGGGATTGAGAGAAAGAAAGGAAGAGGAAGAGAGAAAGGAAAAGAGAAAAGACGTAGAAAGGTGGAAGGATGGTAAAAGGGAAAGGAAAGGAGGCGAGAGAAAGCAAAAAGAGAGAATGAACTGAGAAAAGGGAAGAAGGAAAACAGAAAAGAAAAAGAAAGGAAGAGTCAATAGAAGGGGGAAGGATATTAAGG
>NC_051411.1:39531037-39536037 GCF_015228065.2 Penaeus monodon
CCTCCCCTCCTTCCTTTATCCCCAACCCCCACCTCCCCTCTTTTTTTTTCTCCATCCCCTCTTCCTCCCTTCCCTCCTTCCAACCCTTCCAACCCCTTCCTTTCCTCCACCCATTTCCTCTCTTCCTTCCCGCCATTCCCTCCCTTCCCCATCCACCCCTTTCCCTCCCTCCACCCCCTTCCTTCTCCTTCCCTCCCTTCTCCCTGTACCTCCCTCCTCCCCTCCCTTGTGTGCGTCCCCTCGCCAACATTTACACACGCCCATCCTCCCTCCCTCCCATCCCTTCCCCATTCCCTCCCTTCCCACCCATTCCCTCCCTTCCCTCCCATTCCCTCTCTTCCCTCCCATTCCCTCCCTTCCCACTCATTCCCTCCCTTCCCTCCCATTCCCTCCCTTCTCCCTGTACCTCCCTCCTCCCCTCCCTTGCGTGCGTCCCCTCGCCAACACTTACACACACCCCCGCCCATCCTTCGGTGACATTTCCATAATGGCCTCGTGTTGAGCAACGGACCCCCTAATCACCTTTGTTTACAAGGGAGCTTTCGGGACGCTGTGACTCAGGCATGTTTTCTTGGGGTTGTGAGGAAAAAAGGAAAATGGGTGGGGGTAGGGGGTGGGTGGGAGGGAAATGGGTGGGGGTAGGGGGTTAATGGGAGGGAATAGGTGGGGTGGGGGGTGAGTGGGAGGGAAATAGGTGGGGGTGAATGGGAAGGAAATAGTTGGGGGGAGGGGGAGTGGGAGGGAAATAGTGGGGTAAGTGGGAGGGAAATAGGTGGGGGGAGGGGGGGAGTGGGAGGGAAATAGGAGTGTGGGGGGTGGGAGGGAAATAGGTGGGGGTGGGGGTGAATGAGGAGGGAAATAGGTGGGGGTGGGGGGTGGGAGGGAAATGGAGGAGGGGGGTGAGTGGGAGGGAAATGGGGAGAAAGAAGATGAAGAAGGGAGTAAAGACAAAAGAAGAATGAAAAAGGTATAGGAGGAAGAATTGAGGGAGATGAAGGGATAGAAAGAAAGATAATGAGGGAGAAGGGGGATGGAGGAAGATGAGGGAGGAGAGAGGATGGACAAGAAAGAGGAAAGATGAAGGAGTGGGGAAGGACGGAAGGAAGTGGAGGAATCAACAATAAACAGTGACGTGAGGGGACAGATAATAATAAAATAATAATAAACAGCGACGGAAAGGAAGTGAAGTGGAAGGGAAGAGGAGATGAAGTCAAGTTGAAGTGAAGAGGAAATTAAGTGAAGTTGAAGTGAAGTGAAATTGAAGTGAAGCTGACGTTTGATGTGAAATTGAAGAGCAAGGGAAGTGGAAATGAAGTGAAGTTGAAGTGAAGAGGAACTGAAATAAAGTGAAGCTGAAGTGAAGAGGAGATGAAGTGAAGTGGAAGTGAAGTGGCAATGCATTGAAGATGAAGTGAAGGCGCCCCCTGGTCACGATCGGCGATGCCCTTGTCAGATACGGTGATTGGCAATGTGTCAGGAACCAACATCCGGGACACAGGTCGTGGCTGATTTGAATAGTTTCAAAAATCTGTCTGTGTTTCTGATCGATTAGGGAGAGAGAGAGAAAAAAAATCTGCTTATTGTGTTCATTTGTGTTTCTTTCCTATTTTCTCTTTCTCTTTCTCTCTCTTTTTTTTCTCTCTCTCTCTTTCTCTGTCTGACTCTGTCTGTCTGTCTGTCTGTCTCTCTCTCTCTTTCTCTCTCTCTCTCTCTCTCTCTCTCTCTCTCTCTCTCTCTCTTTCAAAAAGAAAAAAAAAGGAAAAAAAAAGAAAAAAAAAGAAAAAAGAAGAAAAAGAAAGAAAAAAAAAACAAAAAAAGTAAAAGACAGAAAAAAGAAAGAGAAAAAACAAAACAAAAAGAACAAGAAAGAAAGAAAAAAAGAAAGAAAAGAAAAAGCACCACGAAGGAAGCAACAGAAGGCAAAAACGAATCAGCAAGGGAAGCAGGAGCACCGCCTCTCGTGACAGCCGGAGCCGTGGCGCTGGTCTGTCCCCCACGGCGGCCGGCGAGGC
Organism: Penaeus monodon; assembly: GCF_015228065.2. Taxonomy (NCBI): domain Eukaryota; kingdom Metazoa; phylum Arthropoda; class Malacostraca; order Decapoda; family Penaeidae; genus Penaeus; species Penaeus monodon. The sequence continues at coordinate 39,533,050 of NC_051411.1, forward strand.
ACGCCAGCAGATGCGTCTGAGGAGACTTCTTGCTGCTTTTGCATGTTCTTCAGGCACTTTCTGGTGGTGCATGACCCCCCCTCATTTCCCCCTCTCTCTTCTCCCTCCCTCCTTCCCCCTCTCTCTTCTCCCCCTCTTCTTTCCCTCCTTGTCCCCTCTCCTCTTCTCTCCCCTCCTTCCCCCTCTCTCTTCTCCCTCCCTCCTTCCCCCTCTCTCTTCTCCCCCTCTTCTTTCCCTCCTTGTCCCCTCTCCTCTTCTCCCCCTCTGAGAAAGCAAGGACCAAGATTTTGTTTTTTGTATTTTTTGCCGGAAGAGAGAGGAGAGGAAGGAGAGAGAGAGAGAGAGAGAGAGAGAGAAAGAGAGAGAGAGGGGGGGGGGGTTAATGGAGAAATATGAGTTTTTAATATTGCCAAGATAATTGACGTGGTGATTTTTTTTTTTCTATTTCGTTTTTGGATTCCCCCCCCTCTCCCTCTCTCTTCTATCTCTCTCTCTCTCTCTCTCTCTCTCTCTCTCTCTCTCTCTCTCTCTCTCTCTCTCTCTCTCTCTCTCTCTCTCTCTCTGCATCCCCCTTACCCTTCCTATAATCTCTCATAAATCATTAACCCCAGCACCTTTTTCGTCCCAAGAAACAAAAACGAATCGCCGATGGGTCTGAATAGATCAACCAATGCTCTCGAAAGGGATCAGAACACCTATCACACGCGCGAATCTCCCAATCGCTTATACCATCAACTCTCGCTCTCTCTCTGCGTGTCAATTAGCTTTGCATTCACTCTTTCATCAGCTGACAGAGGGCGATGTAAATGCCACGTATTTCGGTCACTGCAATTTACTTTTTCGATTAAGTTTTGCATTGTCATCCCTTTGGTGAATATAAATAGGGAAAAAGGGTAGGGGACGATTAAATGGAAAGAATAAGAAAGAAAGAATGAGATAGAGAGGGAGGGAGGGAAAAAGTGATAGATAGATAAGGAGATAGATAGATAGATAGATAGATAGATAGAGAGAGAGAGAGAGAGAGAGAGATGGAAAATTATGAAAAAAGCGAAAAAATGTAAAATTAATCTCGTGAACACATTAACAAGTAACGCAGCATTTCGCAATATTCATTAGCTCTCACCGTCACTGTAGATTTTATCAGCGAAACACGCTCGGCGATGCGGAGCTGCCCAGGACGAATATCATTATGATGGATTTTGCATAATCAAATTTCCGGTTGTACGGTAACGGTCGTAGGGGAATCTCTTGTGCATTTTTTACGCTTCTGTACGTTCATTTTTAAAGAATTTCGTATTTTGGAATGTTTCTTTTCATATTTTTGAGGTATTCACACTTACAAACAACCCCCCTCACCTTCCCTTCTCTCACTGAAGTACGCTCGTATCTCACATACACTATACTTCGTCAGATAATGATAAACTGGCAACTCACTCTAGAATCTGGAGTACTTCGATTCGCCATATTTTGATTAAAAAAAAATATGAATAGATAAATAAATAGATCATAATGCAGTGCTGATGGGAGCAAATTTCAGTTTACAAAATATATATTGTTTAGCAGTTTGGCAGTATATAGAATTTCTAAGTAAAAAATATTATGTATCAGCTGATTGAAAAAAAAGATAAATAAATCAAAAGAGATTTAACGAATCAGAGCGTTCAGAGTGATTTATTTGAATCCTCGTGTATATTGGGGAATAAAAACAAGAAATAAAAATAAGAAGAAAGGGAATAAAAACAAGAAGAACAAAAAACAGAGGGAGGAAAGGGAAATATCGAGAGGGAAACAGAGGGTGATAGGGATAGATAGATAGAGAGATAGACAGATAGGTGGATAGAGTGAGACAAACAGAGACAGGCAAACAGACAGACAATCAAAGAAAGACAAAACAAAATGCAATCAAAGAAAGACAGAATAAAGGACAGGCAATCAAAGAAAGACAGACAATCGGAGAAAAACCGAACAAAAAACAGAGCAAAATGCGAAGCAACAGAACGACAGAACACGAACTAAAATAGGGAACGAAGAGAGAGAGAGAGAGACGAAGACAAGAAACAGGAGGGAGGGGAGGGGAGGGGAGGGTCATGAGGGGAAAGAGAGAATCAAGCCCCATTTGTCAAGCGTGCGAAGCGAGGGGAAAGACTGATTTTCCAGCGTGAAAAGGTAACGAATGTAAACCAACCTTGAGAAGCATAAACGCGAACACAGCTTTAATGAAAGAGCGATGAGTCTAAATTTACGAAAGTTAAGAGCGTGGTATTAATCTCTTGTTACAATTCATGGCCACTGGATGATTAATTATCATCCCCGTGAATAATGATACGGAAAAAAGAGGAAAGATTAATTCTCACGATAAAATATACAAAGGAAAAGCCAAGCTGCGTTACCTCATTCAGGGCTAAATATTGATTTATCCTCAGCATCCCTTCTGCTTAACCTCCGTCCCCCGCCGTCACCGCCCACGCAAGAGATTTCCCCTAGATTTCGCCTAGATTTCCCCCTAAATTTCGCCTAGATTTCGCCTAGATTTCCCCCTAAATTTCGCCTAGATTTCGCCTAGATTTCGCCTTGATTTCGCCTTGATTTCGCCCAGATTTCCCTTAGATTTCCCCAAGATTTCGCCTAGATTTCGCCTAGATTTCGACCAAATTTCCCGTTGATTTCCCCTGATTTCTCCTATATTTCTCCTAGATTTCCCTAGAATCCACCTAGATTCCCCATAAATTTCCCCTAGATTTCCCCTGGATTTACCCTCATTCTTTTCTCCCCTCGTTTTATTTTCCCCTCGCCAGGCACACCCTGCTCTTTCTATGGTTCCCATTGTCACCCTCACCGAGATTTTATCTCTTCTCTCACCTCCCCTTTCCTCCCTCTCCCCTCCTCTTGCTCCCACTCCTCTCTCCCTCCCTCTTCCCCTTATGCTTCTTTCCTTCTTCCCTGTCTTCTTTCTTTCTACTCCTCTCTCCTCTTCTCTCTCTCTCTCTC
>NC_051411.1:39553537-39561037 GCF_015228065.2 Penaeus monodon
AACTAAAAAGGGAGGAGGCAAGACGAGAAAGGTAAGGAAGTGACAGAATGGAATAAACAGGGGAAGACAGCCATAGCAATAAATTTAAGAAAACAAAATAAAATGAAAGCAAAGATACACTTAAACCATATCAACAAACCTAAACAAAACGCAATCACGAAAACAAAGCAAAACAAATCAAAACATAATTCAAAACAAAACCCTAAAAAAAACATCACAAAAGGCAAAAAAAAAAAAAAAAAAAAAAAATCAAAACAAAACAAATCGAAACAAAACAAAGGATATAAAATCAAAACAATCAAATCAAAACAGAATAATAATAATAAAAAAAAAAAAAAATGTCAGCAGGCGGAAGTGGAGATATGACCCCGACAGCCAGGTCATATTGACAGGCGAGACTGACACTGAAATGACAAGTCTGCGGTGACAAAACCCAGCTTTCCCTAAAGGTTAGGCCCGAGGGGAGACTTAGGTAATCATTTAATTCAGTGTCGTAACCTCATTCAGGCTTGTAGAGGGGAAAGGCGTTAGGGGAGGGAGGGTGGGGAGGGGAAAGGGAGGGGAGGAGAGGGAAAGGGAGGGGAGGAGGGGAAAGGGAGAAGGAGAAGAAGGGGAAGGATGAAGAGGGGGAGGGGGAAGGGGAGAGAGGAGAGAGGAAGGGGAAGGGCGGGATGGAAAGGGAGGGGAGGAGAGGGAAAGGGGAGAGGAGGGGAGGGGGAGAAGGAGAGGAGGGGAGGGGGAGAAGGAGAGGAGGGGGAAGGGGGAGAAGGAGAGGAGGGGGAAGGGGAAGAGAACGGGGAGAGAGGGAGAGAGGAAGAGAAAGGGTTAAGGGGAAAGAAGAATAAGGGGGAAGGAGAAGAAAGAAGAGGAGAAAAGGAGAAGGAAAGGAGGAGAGAGGGAATGGGGGGAGGAGAAAGGGTGAGTGACGAAAGGAGAGAGGACAGAGGGGAGAAGAGAAAGCGGAGAGGGAAGAGGATGTTAGAAAGGTAGGAATGAGGAGGAGGAGGAGGAGGAGGAAGAGGGGGAAGTGGTGAATTATGTTAATAAATTGCTAAAGGAATTAAAGAAGAGACATCCATTTCCCTTAGGATAATTTGCATATTTTCGGGAATTAAGGTTTTCGCTACAATTTCCCCGTTGGTCTGCGTTCAAACTTTATTTACGAAAGCTAGAATCTATACATGTCTAAATATAACTTTAAAATGTTCCTTCCTTAACCTTTTTTGTGTGTGTTGGTTTATTTTATTATCTGTATCTCGTTTCTTTATCTGTCTGTTTATTTGTCTGTTCGTATGTTTAGTCAGCTATCCGTCTCTATGTTTACATTCTTCTGTCTATATACCTGTTCTTTTTTTTCTTTCTTTTTTTTCTTTTTTTTCTGAACACAAAGCAATCAAGAGCATCTATTCTCTCGTCTGTTTTCTTACTCTCGGCTGATCTAAATTTACATATGAACTCACACACACACACACACGCAAACACAAATACAAACATGCATACAGAGCGAAACCCACAATATCGTGGACAATCAACGAACCACATACACACACACATACACACAAACACACATATACACACACACACACATATACACACACACACACACACACACACGTACACAAACATACATATACAAGCACCTAACACATTAAACAAAAACACAAATACATCCCACACATAAGGAGACACGCAAACACCCACCCACCCACCCACACCCACACGCAAACAAACAATCACTCACACAACTCCACCCCCCCCCCCACCCCGTACCCTTATACACACACTAACACCCCCACACCCCCAAACAAACACAAGCACACACGCACCACCACCCCTCTCCCCACATACAAACACCCCCTACCCCAGCCCCCACCCCACTCCTACACAGTCATATATGTCGACACCGCCCTGTTCATTATCACGCCCCCCCCTCCCGCCATACACCCCCCCCCCCCCGCCTTCCAACACACAGGTCCGAGCGCCCGCGTTTCTCCGCCGCCCTGTTGCCGTAACTCAAAATATTATGAGAAGCAGATTCCTTCATGAATATTCTTGCTGTCGTCATCGATCACTCCAGCTCTTCCTCCAAAGCAACTTCTGAATAAAATTAGAGAGAGAAACAAGAGGAGAAGAGGAGAGGGGGGGAGAGAGAAAGAGAAAAAAAAATGGGCCATTAATCAATCTTGAAAGGAATTGTCGGCAAAGAGGAAAAAATATGAATGAAAATAAACTTAATGGATAAAGGTTACGCTAAAGGCTCGTGACACAACGGGTGGGAAAATAGAAGGCAAGAATGCGAGAGTTGAAAGGCCCTGCAGGAGGTCTTGCATTGGTGCAAGGTGTTGCAATGAGGCCCTTGTTGTATGTGTGTGTCGGGATGTTTTTCCTATGATGATTTTTTTTTTTTTTTTTTTTTTTTTTTTGTCTCTCATATTATTTCTGCGTGATCGTCTTTCTGATCTTCTTGGTGAGTCTCTTTGATTCTCTTTCTGCTTTTTCGTCTGTCTGTTTTTTTGTCTCTGTCTGAATGTATGTTTGTCTGTCTGTTTGTTTAACTGTCTGTCTGTTTGTTTATCTGCCTGTCTTTATTTATGTCTCTGTCTGTCTCTGACTCTCTCCCTCCCCTCCTCTCTCTCTCTCTCTCTCTCTCTCTCTCTCTCTCTCTCTCTCTCTCTCTCTCTTTCTCTCTCTCTCTCTCTGCGTACACGCACATGTGTTTCTGTGTCTGTGTTTTCAGTATATATTGTTCCAAAATTGAGTACTCGTACTCGAAAACTCTACAATTCTAAAAAATAATAACAATAATAATACCATACGGATGTATTCAATTACCCAATTCCTTTCAAAGTGTCGCGTGACAATGATGCTAGCGTTACCGTTACAAGGGAGTGTGGGAAAGATCGATCAGCAAACAACGTTACTTCACCTACCTACTCGAGATCCAACAACAAGGTCAACATAGGTCAGCAACACCTTCCTTGCTAAATCCTCCCACCTTTTTGACCCAGTGACCTTCCTCTTCCTCGTCATGAGTTTCCCTGTGATCCCAAATACGGTCGAAGGTCATATGGGCCGCGGTGATCTCTTTCCTTAAGAGGTCAGATAAGGTCACTGGCAAATCTGGCTCTTCTACCCATCCCCCAAGAAAGGTACCAAACGGCCTTGGTATTTCTGGCACTTGTATCCTTGCCTAAGAAAGGTACCACATTGCACTGGCACTTGTACCCGTGTCCAAAAAAGGCACCAGACTAAGGTTCCGTTTTTTCTTACTGACCTTTATTATGTCTCAGAGGAGGTGAAGGAAATGAGGGACAAATGAAAGGAAGAAAGAAAGAGAAGGAAAGAAGGAGGAATTGGCGGGAAGGAAAGAAGGAGAGAAGGAAGAAAAGGGGGGAGAAAGAAGGAAAAGGAAAAATGAAGGAGGAGAGGCAGACGGGAAGAAATGGAGAAGGGAGGAGGAAAGAAAGGTGGGTGGGAAGAAAGTATGGAGGGAGGAAGAGAAAGAACAAAAGAGAGTAGGAGTGAGGAAGGAGGAAAAGACGAAAAGCGAAGAGGGATGAGAGAGAGAGAGGTGGATGGAGGGAGGAGAGGAGGAAAGAGAAAGATTGGGGGAAGGAGAGGGAGCGGGAGAGGGATGGAGTAAAGAAAGAAATCAAGAAAGGCGCAAAGAAGAGAAAGAGTGAGGAAAGAAAAGAGGAGCAGAGGAATAGGGAAGGAAGGAAGAATGGAAGAAGGAAAAGAGAATGTAGGGAAGGAGGACCGAAGAGAGAAGAAAAGAGTGAATGAATGAATGAATGAATGAAGGAGGGAGGAAAGTAAGAAGAGAGTGAAAGAAGGAAGGAAGGAATGGGGGAACGAAGAAAAAAACGAGAGTGAAAGAAGGAAGGAAGGAGGGAATGAAGAAGCAAGAAGAGTGAAGGAAGGAATGAAGGAAGGAGGGAGGGAACGAGAAAAGAAGAAAACAATAAAAGAATGAATGAAGGAAGGGGGCAGGAGGGAAGACGAGAGTGAATGAACGAAGGAAGTAAGGAGGGAAGGAGGGAAGAAGAGCGTGAAGAAAGGAATAAGCGAACGAAGAAAGAAGAAGAGACTGAATGAATGAAGGAAGGAGGAAAGAGGAGAGTGAAAGAAGTAAGGAAGAAAGGAAGGAGGCAAAGAAAGAACAAAGAAAAAGAGAGTGAATGAATGAAGGAAGGAATGGAGGAACGAAGAAAGAAGAAGAAAGTGAATGAAAGAAGGAATGAAGGAAGGAACGAAGAAAGAAGAAGAGAGTGAAAGAAGGAAGGAATGAAGGAGAGAGGAAAGTGTTTTCGCTGCAAAAGGTTCCTGTTTGATCTCCAAGTCGCAGGTAATGAATCTGGGTTTCATCTGCGCACAAGTTGTCGTCTGCAAAGAATTCCTTTATACATTTCGAGATATTGGCTTCGGGAATTTAAGATCCTCCGGTGCTGTTTTTTTTTCTTTTCAGCTTTGTTTCTCTCTACATAGATTTTTTTTTCCCCTTTCGGTGAGGGTTTTTTTTTCTATGTTTGCTTTCTTGTTTAATTTGATTCTTGTTTTTGTTTATATATATATTTTTTTATGTTTGATTTTTCTGTATTTGTTTGGTTTTCATTTCTTTTCTTTCTGTCTTTCCTTTTTTTTTCTTTATTTTCCTTGCTCTCTTTCCTTATTCTCCCTCCTACGTTTTATTTCCGTGAACCTTGTTTTATAAGAAAACAAAAAACGAAAAAAAAAAAAAAAAACATTTACACCCGTAGTTCATCCTTCAAGCATTGAACAAACACAAACCCGTGTTCACACACAACTCGTTCATATTTTGTCTCTTTCCTTTTTATTACATTTTCTTTTTATTTCGTACAAAAACTTTGCCTAGAGATTGCGGCGATATAACGACAAAAAAAAAAAAAAACTGCTCGTTGTCCCACAGCTTAGAGGGGGAGGGATGGAGGGAGGGGGGGGGGTGAATATTCGAACTTCTCTGTTTCGTTTTTTTTTTCTCTTTCATTTCATTCTACTTTACATTTGTTTGTTGTTTTTCTTTCATCATTTTTAGAAACGCCTTGCAAATGTAGAAACACATACAGACGAATACGCACACACACACACACACACACACACAAACACACACACACACACAAACACACACACACACACACACACACACGCACACACACACACGCACACACACACACACGCACATATTAATCAAGTATAGATATGTCCCCATAGACGCCTGTCCATCAACACACACACGAGCGAATCAACCAAACGCGACGCTGTAATTAATCACGAAGGTTCCCGCAACGTCGGAGGAAACGAAATCGAATTTATGAGTATTAGATATACACATATATTTTCTCTTCTCTTCTGATTCTCCCTTTTCTTCGTCCGTAAATCAGGGAGAAAAGAGGAAGGACGGAAGGAATAATAAGAACAACACCGAATGATAATAATAACAACAACAGTTCGTCACCATCGACGCCTCAGAATATAAATAAAAATATTAAAGAAAAAGGGATCATCCTTCGAACAACAATAAAAATAAAGTTGAATTAACGATAATGCAATGATCAAAAACACCTTTGCAACCATCTCTTTACAACATAGTCAAAAATAAAAACATAAGCATCATTATAAACATAAAGAAGAAATAAACACATGAACAACACCAATAAAAACAACACCAACATAACCAACACCAACATAACTAACGCCAACATAGGCAACGCCAACATAACCATTATAACCAACGCCAACATAAACAACACCAACATAACCAGCACCAACATAACCAACACCAACATACCCAACGCCAACATAGGCAACGCCAACATAACCATCATAACCAACACCAACATAAACAACAACGAAACTTAAGCCGGAGACCCCTTACGTCATGCGGATGGCGACGAGGCTCATCAACATCGGTGCAATTGCAATTAAGCCCACAAATTTCCCGGGAAGAGAAAAGTTTTAATTACTGACAGTATAAATAGAATGATATTTGGAGACCGATTCCCATGGGGGGGGGGAGTTGTGGAAGGGGGGGGTTGGGGATGGGGGAGAAGGAGGGGGGTTGGGGGAAGGAGGAGAGGGAGAGGGAGAGGAGTTGGGGGAGGGAAAGGAGTTGGGGGGAGGGAGGGAATGGGGGTAGGGGAGAGGGAGGGGGGATAAGGAAGGAGGTGAGAGGGGAAGAGGGAGATAAAAAAGGGAGAAGCAAGGGGGGGGGGAGGAAGGAGGGGGTAGGAATGAAATGAGATAAGGAGGAAAGGTGAGAGTTTGGAGAAAGGGAGGAATAGGGGTAGAAGATAATTTAGGGAGAAGGAAGGAGGATAACAGTAGGGAGGAGTAAGAAATGGCGAAAGGAGGAGGAAGGGAAGTGAGAATGGGGGAGAGGAAGGCGGGAAGAGAAGAAAAGGAATGGCAAGGAAAGGGGAGAGGAAGAGAGAGAGAGAGAGAGAGAGAGAGAGAGAGAGAGAGAGAGAGAGAGAGAGAGAGAGAGAGAGAGAGAGAGAGAGAGAGAGAGAGAGAGATAACAACACCCTAAGTGTCTTTCGTCTTTACGACTCAATTGAGGGGATATATTTTTTTTTATTCATTAATTAATTGTTGTGTTTTGTTGCTGTTATGATCGAATATAATTAATGTTGTCATTATTTTCCTTGTTGCTATTATTGTTATCATTTCTATCATTATTATTACTATTGTTATTATTACTACTACTTTTACTATTATTGTTGTTATTATTATTGTTGTTGTTATTGTCATGATTGTTGTCATTATTATTATCATTATCACCATCACTATCATCATCATCATTATTATTATTATTATCATTATCATTATTATTATTATTATTATTATTATTATTATTATTATTATTATTATTATTATTGTTGTTGTTATTGTTGTTATTATTATTATTATTATCATTATCAATACTCTTATTATCGAGGAAAATATTAGATACACCAATTGCATCGAATTGCATAACATAATTTTTTTTTTTTTTTATCGAGTCGAAAATGAATTTGACAGGATAACGATGACTGATAAAAGGCTGACAGCTTAGTGATGGGAATTAGTTAACCAGTGATAAGTTGAGAGATCAATATTCAATAACTGATGGGTTCTAGGTAGAAATAATTCGATATTTTACGTGTTGATGACTTGATGTTTGGCAAGGAGGAGACTCAATATTTGGCAAGTTGGCGATTTGATACATGGCAAATTAGTTGAATTGATGTTTGCCAAATAAGGATTCAAAGTTTGACAAGTTTGATTTAATATTTGACAAGTAAGGATATAAACTCTGACAAATTGATGGTTTAATATTTGCCAAATAACATTTCAAAATTTGACAAAATAGTGATTTAATACTTGACAAGTAAAAATATAAAATTTGACAGATTGGTGATCTAATATTTGAAAATTATTTTAAAATTGGCAAGTTTGTGATCTAATGTTTAACAATTTATTGATTGAATAATTGACAAA